>NW_028323014.1:1062500-1067500 GCF_047325235.1 Durio zibethinus | reverse complement strand
TTTGCTACCAGTAGCCGTTAAAGTGTCTGAAATGGGGACACTTTTTTCAAACGGTCACAAAATCTTCTCTACTTCGAGTTTTTAGCTGAATTTTTTTGTGCATGCCAACAAAAATAGAAGGATCATGCCTACAAAATTTGGGGCCAAAAATCCTTATAAAAAAATTTTAAAAAATCCCGAACCGCAAAAAGTTTCGAAAATCGTGAAAAATAGAAAACGAGTCATCTTCCAACGAAACTTCACGTGAAGGCTTAGGGGACCATTGTATGAATTTACAAGCCATAAAAATGGCATTGGCACGGCAAAAATTTGAAGATGTACCTAAACCCACCAGGGCCCAGCGTGTGCCGATGGTGCTCGAGGCAACCGCCCGCACCAGGGCCCAGCGTGTGCCGATGGTGGTCGAGGCAACCGCCCGCACCAGGGCCCATAGTGTGCCGATGGTGCTCGAGGCAACCGCCCGCACCAGGGCCCAGCGTGTGCCGATGGTGATCGAGGCAACCTGCCGCACCAGGGCCCAGCGTGTGCCGATGGTGGTCGAGGCAAGCGCCCGCACCAGCGCCCAGCGTGTGCCGATGGTGCTCGAGGCAACCGACCGCACCAGGGCCCAGCGTGTGCCGATGGTGCTCGAGGCAACCTGCCGCACCAGGGCCCAGCGTGTGCCGATGGTGCTCGAGGCAACCTGCCGCACCAGGGCCCAGCGTGTGCCGATGGTGGTCGAGGCAAGCGCCCGCACCAGGGCCCAGCGTGTGCCGATGGTGGTCGAGGCAACCGCCCGCACCAAGGCCGAGCGTGTGCCGATGGTGGTCGAGGCAACCGCCCGCACCAGGGCCCAGCGTGTGCCGATGGTGGTCGAGGCAAGCGCCCTCACCAAGGCCGAGCGTGTGCCGATGGTGGTCGAGGCAACCGCCCGCACCAGGGCCCAGCGTGTGCCGATGGTGGTCGAGGCAAGCGCCCGCACCAAGGCCGAGCGTGTGCCGATGGTGGTCGAGGCAAGCGCCCGCACCAAGGCCGAGCGTGTGCCGATGGTGGTCGAGGCAACCGGCCGCACCAAGGGCCGGCGTGTGCCGATGGTGTTCGAGGCAACCGCCCGCACCAGGGCCCAGCGTGTGCCGATGGTGGTCGAGCCAGGAGCCCGCACCAAGGGCCGGCTTGTGGCGATGGTGTTCGGGGCAAGCGCCCGCACCAGGGCCCAGCGTGTGCCGATGGTGCTGGGGGCAAGCGCCCGCCCCAGGGCCCAGCGTGTGCCGATGGTTATCGGGGCAACCGGCCGCACCAGGGCCCAGGGTCTGCCGATGGTGCTCGAGGCAACCGCCCGCACCAAGGCTCAGCATGTGCCGATTGTGATCGAGGCAACAACCCACACCAGGGCCCAGCTTGTGCCGATGGCGGTCGAGGCAAGTGCCCGTACCGAAGGGCAGCCTATGCCGATGATGGTCGATGCATGTGCCATCACCATGCGTCATCATGTGCCATTGATGGTCGAGGCCTTGGCCGAAGTTCGATTTTGAGCCACGGTGCCCATGCTTGGCTCCAGCATGTGCTGGTGCCGCATTTTTTTCACTCGGGACAGCATCGCCGGAGCATCGCCGGAGTACCGCCGGAGAACCTGACCGGCGGCATTGGGGTTCCGGCGATTGGGAGGGGGGCCGGGGGGGTGTGCGCACATGATGTGCGATGGGTGCTGGTACTTGGCCTTGTGTTGGCCCCCTATCCCTCATCAAACCTCTGAGAATTCACACCCCCTTAAAGAGCATTTGAGATTTTACAGGTTTGCTACCAGTAGCCGTTAAAGTGTCTGAAATGGGGACACTTTTTTCAAACGGTCACAAAATCTTCTCTACTTCGAGTTTTTAGCTGAATTTTTTTGTGCATGCCAACAAAAATAGAAGGATCATGCCTACAAAATTTGGGGCCAAAAATCCTTATAAAAAAATTTTAAAAAATCCCGAACCGCAAAAATTTTCGAAAATCGTGAAAAATAGAAAACGAGTCATCTTCCAACGAAACTTCACGTGAAGGCTTAGGGGACCATTGTATGAATTTACAAGCCATAAAAATGGCATTGGCACGGCAAAAATTTGAAGATGTGCCTAAACCCACCAGGGCCCAGCGTGTGCCGATGGTGCTCGAGGCAACCGCCCGCACCAGGGCCCAGCGTGTGCCGATGGTGCCCGAGGCAAGCGCCCGCACCAGGGCCCAGCGTGTGCCGATGGTGGTCGAGGCAACCGCCCGCACCAGGGCCGATAGTGTGCCGATGGTGCTCGAGGCAACCTGTCGCACCAGGGCCCAGCGTGTGCCGATGGTGATCGAGGCAACCTGCCGCACCAGGGCCCAGCGTGTGCCGATGGTGGTCGAGGCAAGCGCCCGCACCAGCGCCCAGCGTGTGCCGATGGTGCTCGAGGCAACCGACCGCACCAGGGCCCAGCGTGTGCCGATGGTGCTCGAGGCAACCTGCCGCACCAGGGCCCAGCGTGTGCCGATGGTGCTCGAGGCAACCTGCCGCACCAGGGCCCAGCGTGTGCCGATGGTGGTCGAGGCAAGCGCCCGCACCAGGGCCCAGCGTGTGCCGATGGTGGTCGAGGCAACCGCCCGCACCAGGGCCCAGCGTGTGCCGATGGTGCTCGAGGCAACCTGCCGCACCAGGGCCGAGCGTGTGCCGATGGTGCTCGAGGCAAGCGCCCGCACCAGGGCCCAGCGTGTGCCGATGGTGGTCGAGGCAACCTGCCGCACCAGGGCCCAGCGTGTGCCGATGGTGCTCGAGGCAACCGACCGCACCAGGGCCGAGCGTGTGCCGATGGTGCTCGAGGCAAGCGCCCGCACCAGGGCCCAGCGTGTGCCGATGGTGCTCGAGGCAACCGACCGCACCAGGGCCGAGCGTGTGCCGATGGTGGTCGAGGCAAGCGCCCTCACCAGGGCCCAGCGTGTGCCGATGGTGGTCGAGGCAACCTGCCGCACCAGGGCCCAGCGTGTGCCGATGGTGCTCGAGGCAACCGACCGCACCAGGGCCGAGCGTGTGCCGATGGTGCTCGAGGCAAGCGCCCGCACCAGGGCCCAGCGTGTGCCGATGGTGGTCGAGGCAACCTGCCGCACCAGGGCCCAGCGTGTGCCGATGGTGCTCGAGGCAACCTGCCGCACCAGGGCCCAGCGTGTGCCGATGGTGCTCGAGGCAACCTGCCGCACCAGGGCCCAGCGTGTGCCGATGGTGGTCGAGGCAAGCGCCCGCACCAGGGCCCAGCGTGTGCCGATGGTGGTCGAGGCAACCGCCCGCACCAGGGCCCAGCGTGTGCCGATGGTGGTCGAGGCAACCGCCCGCACCAGGGCCCAGCGTGTGCCGATGGTGGTCGAGGCAACCTGCCGCACCAGGGCCCAGCGTGTGCCGATGGTGCTCGAGGCAACCGACCGCACCAGGGCGGAGCGTGTGCCGATGGTGGTCGAGGCAAGCGCCCGCACCAGGGCCCAGCGTGTGCCGATGGTGGTCGAGGCTGCCGATGGTGGTCGAGGCAACCTGCCGCACCAGGGCCCAACGTGTGCCGATGGTGCTCGAGGCAAGCTGCCGCACCAGGGCCCAGCGTGTGCCGATGGTGCTCGAGGCAACCGCCCGCACCAGGGCCCAGCGTGTGCCGATGGTGATCGAGGCAACCTGCCGCACCAGGGCCCAGCGTGTGCCGATGGTGGTCGAGGGAACCTGCCGCACCAGGGCCCAGCGTGTGCCGATGGTGGTCGAGGCAAGCGCCCGCACCAGGGCCCAGCGTGTGCCGATGGTGGTCGAGGCAACCGACCGCACCAGGGCCCAGCGTGTGCCGATGGTGCTCGAGGCAACCTGCCGCACCAGGGCCCAGCGTGTGCCGATGGTGGTCGAGGCAAGCGCCCACACCAGGGCCCAGCGTGTGCCGATGGTGGTCGAGGCAACCTGCCGCACCAGGGCCCAGCGTGTGCCGATGGTGCTCGAGGCAACCGACCGCACCAGGGCCGAGCGTGTGCCGATGGTGGTCGAGGCAAGCGCCCGCACCAGGGCCCAGCGTGTGCCGATGGTGGTCGAGGCAACCGCCCGCACCAGGGCCCAGCGTGTGCCGATGGTGGTCGAGGCAACCGCCCGCACCAGGGCCCAGCGTGTGCCGATGGTGCTCGAGGCAACCGACCGCACCAGGGCCCAGCGTGTGCCGATGGTGGTCGAGGCAAGCGCCCGCACCAGGGCCCAGCGTGTGCCGATGGTGCTCGAGGCAACCGACCGCACCAGGGCCGAGCGTGTGCCGATGGTGCTCGAGGCAAGCTGCCGCACCAGGGCCCAGCGTGTGCCGATGGTGGTCGAGGCAACCGCCCGCACCAGGGCCCAGCGTGTGCCGATGGTGATCGAGGCAACCGACCGCACCAGGGCCCAGCGTGTGCCGATGGTGCTCGAGGCAACCTGCCGCACCAGGGCCCAGCGTGTGCCGATGGTGCTCGAGGCAACCGACCGCACCAGGGCCGAGCGTGTGCCGATGGTGGTCGAGGCAAGCGCCCGCACCAGGGCCCAGCGTGTGCCGATGGTGGTCGAGGCAACCGCCCGCACCAGGGCCCAGCGTGTGCCGATGGTGCTCGAGGCAACCGACCGCACCAGGGCCGAGCGTGTGCCGATGGTGGTCGAGGCAAGCGCCCTCACCAGGGCCCAGCGTGTGCCGATGGTGGTCGAGGCAACCGCCCGCACCAGGGCCCAGCGTGTGCCGATGGTGGTCGAGGCAACCGCCCGCACCAGGGCCCAGCGTGTGCCGATGGTGCTCGAGGCAACCGACCGCACCAGGGCCCAGCGTGTGCCGATGGTGGTCGAGGCAAGCGCCCGCACCAGGGCCCAGCGTGTGCCGATGGTGCTCGAGGCAACCGACCGCACCAGGGCCCAGCGTGTGCCGATGGTGGTCGAGGCAAGCGCCCGCACCAGGGCCCAGCGTGTGCCGATGGTGCTCGAGGCAACCGACCTCACCAGGGCCGAGCGTGTGCCGATGGTGCTCGAGGCAAGCTGCCGC
>NW_028323014.1:1037500-1042500 GCF_047325235.1 Durio zibethinus | reverse complement strand
CTCCCCCCGTGGGGGGGGAGAGGGGGTGCCGGACCACCACCCCCTAAAGAGCATTAGAGATTTTACAGATATGCTACCAGTAGACGTTAAAATGTCTGAAACGGGGACACTTTTTCCAAACAAGCAAATCCCACACCGAGGGTGCGCAGGTGCCGATGGTGGTCGAGGCATGTGCCCGCAACAAGGGCCAACGTGAGCCGATGGTGGTCGAGGCAACCGCCCGCACCAGCTCGAGGCATGTGCCCACACCAAGGCCCGGCATGTATCGATGGTGTTCGACGTAGGGGCAATCTTCTGCTGATGGTGGTCGAGGCAAGAGCCCGCACCAAGGGCCAGCGTGTGCCCATGGTGCTCGAGGCAACCGTCCGCACCAGGGCCCAGCGTGTGCCGATGGTGGTCGAGGCAACCGCCCGCACCAGGGCCCAGCGTGTGCCGATGGTGCTCGAGGCAACCGCCCGCACCAAGGGCCGGCTTGTGCCGATGGTGTTCGAGGCAACCGCCCGCACCAGGGCCCAGCGTGTGCCGATGGTGGTCGAGGCAACCGCCAGCACCAGGGCCCAGCGTGTGCCGATGGTGGTCGAGGCAACCGCCCGCACCAAGGCCGAGCGTGTGCCGATGGTGGTCGAGGCAACCGCCCGCACCAGGGCCCAGCGTGTGCCGATGGTGGTCGAGGCAAGCGCCCTCACCAAGGCCGAGCGTGTGCCGATGGTGGTCGAGGCAACCGCCCGCACCAGGGCCCAGCGTGTGCCGATGGTGGTCGAGGCAAGCGCCCGCACCAAGGCCGAGCGTGTGCCGATGGTGGTCGAGGCAAGCGCCCGCACCAAGGCCGAGCGTGTGCCGATGGTGGTCGAGGCAACCGGCCGCACCAAGGGCCGGCGTGTGCCGATGGTGTTCGAGGCAACCGCCCGCACCAGGGCCCAGCGTGTGCCGATGGTGGTCGAGCCAGGAGCCCGCACCAAGGGCCGGCTTGTGCCGATGGTGTTCGGGGCAAGCGCCCGCACCAGGGCCCAGCGTGTGCCGATGGTGCTGGGGGCAAGCGCCCGCCCCAGGGCCCAGCGTGTGCCGATGGTTATCGGGGCAACCGGCCGCACCAGGGCCCAGGGTCTGCCGATGGTGCTCGAGGCAACCGCCCGCACCAAGGCTCAGCATGTGCCGATTGTGATCGAGGCAACAACCCACACCAGGGCCCAGCTTGTGCCGATGGCGGTCGAGGCAAGTGCCCGTACCGAAGGGCAGCCTATGCCGATGATGGTCGATGCATGTGCCATCACCATGCGTCATCATGTGCCATTGATGGTCGAGGCCTTGGCCGAAGTTCGATTTTGAGCCACGGTGCCCATGCTTGGCTCCAGCATGTGCTGGTGCCACATTTTTTTCACTCGGGACAGCATCGCCGGAGCATCGCCGGAGTACCGCCGGAGAACCTGACCGGCGGCATTGGGGTTCCGGCGATTGGGAGGGGGGCCGGGGGGGTGTGCGCACATGATGTGCGATGGGTGCTGGTACTTGGCCTTGTGTTGGCCCCCTATCCCTCATCAAACCTCTGAGAATTCACACCCCCTTAAAGAGCATTTGAGATTTTACAGGTTTGCTACCAGTAGCCGTTAAAGTGTCTGAAATGGGGACACTTTTTTCAAACGGTCACAAAATCTTCTCTACTTCGAGTTTTTAGCTGAATTTTTTTGTGCATGCCAACAAAAATAGAAGGATCATGCCTACAAAATTTGGGGCCAAAAATCCTTATAAAAAAATTTTAAAAAATCCCGAACCGCAAAAAGTTTCGAAAATCGTGAAAAATAGAAAACGAGTCATCTTCCAACGAAACTTCACGTGAAGGCTTAGGGGACCATTGTATGAATTTACAAGCCATAAAAATGGCATTGGCACGGCAAAAATTTGAAGATGTGCCTAAACCCACCAGGGCCCAGCGTGTGCCGATGGTGCTCGAGGCAACCGCCCGCACCAGGGCCCAGCGTGTGCCGATGGTGCCCGAGGCAAGCGCCCGCACCAGGGCCCAGCGTGTGCCGATGGTGGTCGAGGCAACCGCCCGCACCAGGGCCGATAGTGTGCCGATGGTGCTCGAGGCAACCTGTCGCACCAGGGCCCAGCGTGTGCCGATGGTGATCGAGGCAACCTGCCGCACCAGGGCCCAGCGTGTGCCGATGGTGGTCGAGGCAAGCGCCCGCACCAGCGCCCAGCGTGTGCCGATGGTGCTCGAGGCAACCGACCGCACCAGGGCCCAGCGTGTGCCGATGGTGCTCGAGGCAACCTGCCGCACCAGGGCCCAGCGTGTGCCGATGGTGCTCGAGGCAACCTGCCGCACCAGGGCCCAGCGTGTGCCGATGGTGGTCGAGGCAAGCGCCCGCACCAGGGCCCAGCGTGTGCCGATGGTGGTCGAGGCAACCGCCCGCACCAGGGCCCAGCGTGTGCCGATGGTGCTCGAGGCAACCTGCCGCACCAGGGCCGAGCGTGTGCCGATGGTGGTCGAGGCAAGCGCCCGCACCAGGGCCCAGCGTGTGCCGATGGTGGTCGAGGCAACCTGCCGCACCAGGGCCCAGCGTGTGCCGATGGTGCTCGAGGCAACCGACCGCACCAGGGCCGAGCGTGTGCCGATGGTGCTCGAGGCAAGCGCCCGCACCAGGGCCCAGCGTGTGCCGATGGTGCTCGAGGCAACCGACCGCACCAGGGCCGAGCGTGTGCCGATGGTGGTCGAGGCAAGCGCCCTCACCAGGGCCCAGCGTGTGCCGATGGTGGTCGAGGCAACCTGCCGCACCAGGGCCCAGCGTGTGCCGATGGTGCTCGAGGCAACCGACCGCACCAGGGCCGAGCGTGTGCCGATGGTGCTCGAGGCAAGCGCCCGCACCAGGGCCCAGCGTGTGCCGATGGTGGTCGAGGCAACCTGCCGCACCAGGGCCCAGCGTGTGCCGATGGTGCTCGAGGCAACCTGCCGCACCAGGGCCCAGCGTGTGCCGATGGTGCTCGAGGCAACCTGCCGCACCAGGGCCCAGCGTGTGCCGATGGTGGTCGAGGCAACCGCCCGCACCAGGGCCCAGCGTGTGCCGATGGTGGTCGAGGCAACCGCCCGCACCAGGGCCCAGCGTGTGCCGATGGTGGTCGAGGCAACCTGCCGCACCAGGGCCCAGCGTGTGCCGATGGTGCTCGAGGCAACCGACCGCACCAGGGCGGAGCGTGTGCCGATGGTGGTCGAGGCAAGCGCCCGCACCAGGGCCCAGCGTGTGCCGATGGTGGTCGAGGCTGCCGATGGTGGTCGAGGCAACCTGCCGCACCAGGGCCCAACGTGTGCCGATGGTGCTCGAGGCAAGCTGCCGCACCAGGGCCCAGCGTGTGCCGATGGTGCTCGAGGCAACCGCCCGCACCAGGGCCCAGCGTGTGCCGATGGTGATCGAGGCAACCTGCCGCACCAGGGCCCAGCGTGTGCCGATGGTGGTCGAGGGAACCTGCCGCACCAGGGCCCAGCGTGTGCCGATGGTGGTCGAGGCAAGCGCCCGCACCAGGGCCCAGCGTGTGCCGATGGTGGTCGAGGCAACCGACCGCACCAGGGCCCAGCGTGTGCCGATGGTGCTCGAGGCAACCTGCCGCACCAGGGCCCAGCGTGTGCCGATGGTGGTCGAGGCAAGCGCCCACACCAGGGCCCAGCGTGTGCCGATGGTGGTCGAGGCAACCTGCCGCACCAGGGCCCAGCGTGTGCCGATGGTGCTCGAGGCAACCGACCGCACCAGGGCCGAGCGTGTGCCGATGGTGGTCGAGGCAAGCGCCCGCACCAGGGCCCAGCGTGTGCCGATGGTGGTCGAGGCAACCGCCCGCACCAGGGCCCAGCGTGTGCCGATGGTGGTCGAGGCAACCGCCCGCACCAGGGCCCAGCGTGTGCCGATGATGCTCGAGGCAACCGACCGCACCAGGGCCCAGCGTGTGCCGATGGTGGTCGAGGCAAGCGCCCGCACCAGGGCCCAGCGTGTGCCGATGGTGCTCGAGGCAACCGACCGCACCAGGGCCGAGCGTGTGCCGATGGTGCTCGAGGCAAGCTGCCGCACCAGGGCCCAGCGTGTGCCGATGGTGGTCGAGGCAACCGCCCGCACCAGGGCCCAGCGTGTGCCGATGGTGATCGAGGCAACCGACCGCACCAGGGCCCAGCGTGTGCCGATGGTGCTCGAGGCAACCTGCCGCACCAGGGCCCAGCGTGTGCCGATGGTGCTCGAGGCAACCGACCGCACCAGGGCCGAGCGTGTGCCGATGGTGGTCGAGGCAAGCGCCCGCACCAGGGCCCAGCGTGTGCCGATGGTGGTCGAGGCAACCGCCCGCACCAGGGCCCAGCGTGTGCCGATGGTGCTCGAGGCAACCGACCGCACCAGGGCCGAGCGTGTGCCGATGGTGGTCGAGGCAAGCGCCCGCACCAGGGCCCAGCGTGTGCCGATGGTGGTCGAGGCAACCGCCCGCACCAGGGCCCAGCGTGTGCCGATGGTGGTCGAGGCAACCGCCCGCACCAGGGCCCAGCGTGTGCCGATGGTGCTCGAGGCAACCGACCGCACCAGGGCCCAGCGTGTGCCGATGGTGGTCGAGGCAAGCGCCCGCACCAGGGCCCAGCGTGTGCCGATGGTGCTCGAGGCAACCGACCGCACCAGGGCCCAGCGTGTGCCGATGGTGGTCGAGGCAAGCGCCCGCACCAGGGCCCAGCGTGTGCCGATGGTGCTCGAGGCAACCGACCTCACCAGGGCCGAGCGTGTGCCGATGGTGCTCGAGGCAAGCTGCCGCACCAGGGCCCAGCGTGTGCCGATGGTGGTCGAGGCAACCGCCCGCACCAGGGCCCAGCGTGTGCCGATGGTGATCGAGGCAACCGACCGCACCAGGGCCCAGCGTGTGCCGATGGTGCTCGAGGCAACCTGCCGCACCAGGGCCCAGCGTGTGCCGATGGTGCTCGAGGCAACCTGCCGCACCAGGGCCCAGCGTGTGCCGATGGTGGTCGAGGCAAGCGCCCGCACCAG
>NW_028323014.1:1022500-1027500 GCF_047325235.1 Durio zibethinus | reverse complement strand
GGTGCTGGGGGCAAGCGCCCGCCCCAGGGCCCAGCGTGTGCCGATGGTTATCGGGGCAACCGGCCGCACCAGGGCCCAGGGTCTGCCGATGGTGCTCGAGGCAACCGCCCGCACCAAGGCTCAGCATGTGCCGATTGTGATCGAGGCAACAACCCACACCAGGGCCCAGCTTGTGCCGATGGCGGTCGAGGCAAGTGCCCGTACCGAAGGGCAGCCTATGCCGATGATGGTCGATGCATGTGCCATCACCATGCGTCATCATGTGCCATTGATGGTCGAGGCCTTGGCCGAAGTTCGATTTTGAGCCACGGTGCCCATGCTTGGCTCCAGCATGTGCTGGTGCCGCATTTTTTTCACTCGGGACAGCATCGTCGGAGCATCGCCGGAGTACCGCCGGAGAACCTGACCGGCGGCATTGGGGTTCCGGCGATTGGGAGGGGGGCCGGGGGGGTGTGCGCACATGATGTGCGATGGGTGCTGGTACTTGGCCTTGTGTTGGCCCCCTATCCCTCATCAAACCTCTGAGAATTCACACCCCCTTAAAGAGCATTTGAGATTTTACAGGTTTGCTACCAGTAGCCGTTAAAGTGTCTGAAATGGGGACACTTTTTTCAAACGGTCACAAAATCTTCTCTACTTCGAGTTTTTAGCTGAATTTTTTTGTGCATGCCAACAAAAATAGAAGGATCATGCCTACAAAATTTGGGGCCAAAAATCCTTATAAAAAGATTTTAAAAAATCCCGAACCGCAAAAAGTTTCGAAAATCGTGAAAAATAGAAAACGAGTCATCTTCCAACGAAACTTCACGTGAAGGCTTAGGGGACCATTGTATGAATTTACAAGCCATAAAAATGGCATTGGCACGGCAAAAATTTGAAGATGTGCCTAAACCCACCAGGGCCCAGCGTGTGCCGATGGTGCTCGAGGCAACCGCCCGCACCAGGGCCCAGCGTGTGCCGATGGTGCCCGAGGCAAGCGCCCGCACCAGGGCCCAGCGTGTGCCGATGGTGGTCGAGGCAACCGCCCGCACCAGGGCCGATAGTGTGCCGATGGTGCTCGAGGCAACCTGCCGCACCAGGGCCCAGCGTGTGCCGATGGTGATCGAGGCAACCTGCCGCACCAGGGCCCAGCGTGTGCCGATGGTGGTCGAGGCAAGCGCCCGCACCAGCGCCCAGCGTGTGCCGATGGTGCTCGAGGCAACCGACCGCACCAGGGCCCAGCGTGTGCCGATGGTGCTCGAGGCAACCTGCCGCACCAGGGCCCAGCGTGTGCCGATGGTGCTCGAGGCAACCTGCCGCACCAGGGCCCAGCGTGTGCCGATGGTGGTCGAGGCAAGCGCCCGCACCAGGGCCCAGCGTGTGCCGATGGTGGTCGAGGCAACCGCCCGCACCAGGGCCCAGCGTGTGCCGATGGTGCTCGAGGCAACCTGCCGCACCAGGGCCGAGCGTGTGCCGATGGTGGTCGAGGCAAGCGCCCGCACCAGGGCCCAGCGTGTGCCGATGGTGGTCGAGGCAACCTGCCGCACCAGGGCCCAGCGTGTGCCGATGGTGCTCGAGGCAACCGACCGCACCAGGGCCGAGCGTGTGCCGATGGTGCTCGAGGCAAGCGCCCGCACCAGGGCCCAGCGTGTGCCGATGGTGCTCGAGGCAACCGACCGCACCAGGGCCGAGCGTGTGCCGATGGTGGTCGAGGCAAGCGCCCTCACCAGGGCCCAGCGTGTGCCGATGGTGGTCGAGGCAACCTGCCGCACCAGGGCCCAGCGTGTGCCGATGGTGCTCGAGGCAACCGACCGCACCAGGGCCGAGCGTGTGCCGATGGTGCTCGAGGCAAGCGCCCGCACCAGGGCCCAGCGTGTGCCGATGGTGGTCGAGGCAACCTGCCGCACCAGGGCCCAGCGTGTGCCGATGGTGCTCGAGGCAACCTGCCGCACCAGCGCCCAGCGTGTGCCGATGGTGCTCGAGGCAACCTGCCGCACCAGGGCCCAGCGTGTGCCGATGGTGGTCGAGGCAAGCGCCCGCACCAGGGCCCAGCGTGTGCCGATGGTGGTCGAGGCAACCGCCCGCACCAGGGCCCAGCGTGTGCCGATGGTGGTCGAGGCAACCGCCCGCACCAGGGCCCAGCGTGTGCCGATGGTGGTCGAGGCAACCTGCCGCACCAGGGCCCAGCGTGTGCCGATGGTGCTCGAGGCAACCGACCGCACCAGGGCGGAGCGTGTGCCGATGGTGGTCGAGGCAAGCGCCCGCACCAGGGCCCAGCGTGTGCCGATGGTGGTCGAGGCTGCCGATGGTGGTCGAGGCAACCTGCCGCACCAGGGCCCAACGTGTGCCGATGGTGCTCGAGGCAAGCTGCCGCACCAGGGCCCAGCGTGTGCCGATGGTGCTCGAGGCAACCGCCCGCACCAGGGCCCAGCGTGTGCCGATGGTGATCGAGGCAACCTGCCGCACCAGGGCCCAGCGTGTGCCGATGGTGGTCGAGGGAACCTGCCGCACCAGGGCCCAGCGTGTGCCGATGGTGGTCGAGGCAAGCGCCCGCACCAGGGCCCAGCGTGTGCCGATGGTGGTCGAGGCAACCGACCGCACCAGGGCCCAGCGTGTGCCGATGGTGCTCGAGGCAACCTGCCGCACCAGGGCCCAGCGTGTGCCGATGGTGGTCGAGGCAAGCGCCCACACCAGGGCCCAGCGTGTGCCGATGGTGGTCGAGGCAACCTGCCGCACCAGGGCCCAGCGTGTGCCGATGGTGCTCGAGGCAACCGACCGCACCAGGGCCGAGCGTGTGCCGATGGTGGTCGAGGCAAGCGCCCGCACCAGGGCCCAGCGTGTGCCGATGGTGGTCGAGGCAACCGCCCGCACCAGGGCCCAGCGTGTGCCGATGGTGGTCGAGGCAACCGCCCGCACCAGGGCCCAGCGTGTGCCGATGGTGCTCGAGGCAACCGACCGCACCAGGGCCCAGCGTGTGCCGATGGTGGTCGAGGCAAGCGCCCGCACCAGGGCCCAGCGTGTGCCGATGGTGCTCGAGGCAACCGACCGCACCAGGGCCGAGCGTGTGCCGATGGTGCTCGAGGCAAGCTGCCGCACCAGGGCCCAGCGTGTGCCGATGGTGGTCGAGGCAACCGCCCGCACCAGGGCCCAGCGTGTGCCGATGGTGATCGAGGCAACCGACCGCACCAGGGCCCAGCGTGTGCCGATGGTGCTCGAGGCAACCTGCCGCACCAGGGCCCAGCGTGTGCCGATGGTGCTCGAGGCAACCGACCGCACCAGGGCCGAGCGTGTGCCGATGGTGGTCGAGGCAAGCGCCCGCACCAGGGCCCAGCGTGTGCCGATGGTGGTCGAGGCAACCGCCCGCACCAGGGCCCAGCGTGTGCCGATGGTGCTCGAGGCAACCGACCGCACCAGGGCCGAGCGTGTGCCGATGGTGGTCGAGGCAAGCGCCCGCACCAGGGCCCAGCGTGTGCCGATGGTGGTCGAGGCAACCGCCCGCACCAGGGCCCAGCGTGTGCCGATGGTGGTCGAGGCAACCGCCCGCACCAGGGCCCAGCGTGTGCCGATGGTGCTCGAGGCAACCGACCGCACCAGGGCCCAGCGTGTGCCGATGGTGGTCGAGGCAAGCGCCCGCACCAGGGCCCAGCGTGTGCCGATGGTGCTCGAGGCAACCGACCGCACCAGGGCCCAGCGTGTGCCGATGGTGGTCGAGGCAAGCGCCCGCACCAGGGCCCAGCGTGTGCCGATGGTGCTCGAGGCAACTGACCTCACCAGGGCCGAGCGTGTGCCGATGGTGCTCGAGGCAAGCTGCCGCACCAGGGCCCAGCGTGTGCCGATGGTGGTCGAGGCAACCGCCCGCACCAGGGCCCAGCGTGTGCCGATGGTGATCGAGGCAACCGACCGCACCAGGGCCCAGCGTGTGCCGATGGTGCTCGAGGCAACCTGCCGCACCAGGGCCCAGCGTGTGCCGATGGTGGTCGAGGCAAGCGCCCGCACCAGGGCCCAGCGTGTGCCGATGGTGGTCGAGGCAACCTGCCGCACCAGGGCCCAGCGTGTGCCGATGGTGGTCGAGGCAAGCGCCCGCACCAGGGCCCAGCGTGTGCCGATGGTGGTCGAGGCAAGCGCCCGCACCAGGGCCCAACGTGTGCCGATGGTGCTGGGGGCAACCGCCCGCACCAGGGCCAAGCGTGTGCCGATGGTGGTCGAGGCAAGCGCCCGCACCAGTGCCCAGCGTGTGCCGATGGTGGTCGAGGCAAGCGCCCCCACCAGGGCCCAGCTTTTGCCGATGGTGATCGAGGCAACCGGCCGCTCCAGGGCCCAGCGTGTGCCGATGGTTATCGGGGCAACCGGCCGCACCAGGGCCCAGGGTCTGCGGATGGTGCTCGAGGCAACCGCCCGCACCAAGGCTCAGCATGTGCCGCTGGTGATCGGGGCAACAACCCACACCAGGGCCCAGCTTGTGCCGATGGCGGTCGAGGCAAGTGCCCGTACCGAAGGGCAGCCTATGCCGATGATGGTCGATGCATGTGCCATCACCATGCGTCATCATGTGCCATTGATGGTCGAGGCCTTGGCCGAAGTTCGATTTTGAGCCACGGTGCCCATGCTTGGCTCCAGCATGTGCTGGTGCCGCATTTTTTTCACTCGGGACAGCATCGCCGGAGCATCGCCGGAGCATCGCCGGAGTACCGCCGGAGAACCTGACCGGCGGCATTGGGGTTCCGGCGATTGGGAGGGGGGCCGGGGGGGTGTGCGCACATGACGTGCGATGGGTGCTGGTGCTTGGCCCTTGTGTTGGCCCCCTATCCCTCATCAAACCTCTGAGAACTCACACCCCCTTAAAGAGCGTTTGAGATTTTACAGGTTTGCTGCCAGTAGCCGTTGAAGTGTCTGAAACGGGGACACTTTTTTCAAACGGTCGCGAAATCTTCTCCGCTTCGAGTTTTTAGCTGAATTTTTTTGTGCATGCCAACAAAAATAGAAGGATCACGTCCACAAAATTTGGGGCCAAAACGCCTTCT
>NW_028323014.1:1007500-1012500 GCF_047325235.1 Durio zibethinus | reverse complement strand
ATCGAGGCAACCTGCCGCACCAGGGCCCAGCGTGTGCCGATGGTGGTCGAGGCAAGCGCCCGCACCAGCGCCCAGCGTGTGCCGATGGTGCTCGAGGCAACCGACCGCACCAGGGCCCAGCGTGTGCCGATGGTGCTCGAGGCAACCTGCCGCACCAGGGCCCAGCGTGTGCCGATGGTGCTCGAGGCAACCTGCCGCACCAGGGCCCAGCGTGTGCCGATGGTGGTCGAGGCAAGCGCCCGCACCAGGGCCCAGCGTGTGCCGATGGTGGTCGAGGCAACCGCCCGCACCAAGGCCGAGCGTGTGCCGATGGTGGTCGAGGCAACCGCCCGCACCAGGGCCCAGCGTGTGCCGATGGTGGTCGAGGCAAGCGCCCTCACCAAGGCCGAGCGTGTGCCGATGGTGGTCGAGGCAACCGCCCGCACCAGGGCCCAGCGTGTGCCGATGGTGGTCGAGGCAAGCGCCCGCACCAAGGCCGAGCGTGTGCCGATGGTGGTCGAGGCAAGCGCCCGCACCAAGGCCGAGCGTGTGCCGATGGTGGTCGAGGCAACCGGCCGCACCAAGGGCCGGCGTGTGCCGATGGTGTTCGAGGCAACCGCCCGCACCAGGGCCCAGCGTGTGCCGATGGTGGTCGAGCCAGGAGCCCGCACCAAGGGCCGGCTTGTGGCGATGGTGTTCGGGGCAAGCGCCCGCACCAGGGCCCAGCGTGTGCCGATGGTGCTGGGGGCAAGCGCCCGCCCCAGGGCCCAGCGTGTGCCGATGGTTATCGGGGCAACCGGCCGCACCAGGGCCCAGGGTCTGCCGATGGTGCTCGAGGCAACCGCCCGCACCAAGGCTCAGCATGTGCCGATTGTGATCGAGGCAACAACCCACACCAGGGCCCAGCTTGTGCCGATGGCGGTCGAGGCAAGTGCCCGTACCGAAGGGCAGCCTATGCCGATGATGGTCGATGCATGTGCCATCACCATGCGTCATCATGTGCCATTGATGGTCGAGGCCTTGGCCGAAGTTCGATTTTGAGCCACGGTGCCCATGCTTGGCTCCAGCATGTGCTGGTGCCGCATTTTTTTCACTCGGGACAGCATCGCCGGAGCATCGCCGGAGTACCGCCGGAGAACCTGACCGGCGGCATTGGGGTTCCGGCGATTGGGAGGGGGGCCGGGGGGGTGTGCGCACATGATGTGCGATGGGTGCTGGTACTTGGCCTTGTGTTGGCCCCCTATCCCTCATCAAACCTCTGAGAATTCACACCCCCTTAAAGAGCATTTGAGATTTTACAGGTTTGCTACCAGTAGCCGTTAAAGTGTCTGAAATGGGGACACTTTTTTCAAACGGTCACAAAATCTTCTCTACTTCGAGTTTTTAGCTGAATTTTTTTGTGCATGCCAACAAAAATAGAAGGATCATGCCTACAAAATTTGGGGCCAAAAATCCTTATAAAAAAATTTTAAAAAATCCCGAACCGCAAAAATTTTCGAAAATCGTGAAAAATAGAAAACGAGTCATCTTCCAACGAAACTTCACGTGAAGGCTTAGGGGACCATTGTATGAATTTACAAGCCATAAAAATGGCATTGGCACGGCAAAAATTTGAAGATGTGCCTAAACCCACCAGGGCCCAGCGTGTGCCGATGGTGCTCGAGGCAACCGCCCGCACCAGGGCCCAGCGTGTGCCGATGGTGCCCGAGGCAAGCGCCCGCACCAGGGCCCAGCGTGTGCCGATGGTGGTCGAGGCAACCGCCCGCACCAGGGCCGATAGTGTGCCGATGGTGCTCGAGGCAACCTGTCGCACCAGGGCCCAGCGTGTGCCGATGGTGATCGAGGCAACCTGCCGCACCAGGGCCCAGCGTGTGCCGATGGTGGTCGAGGCAAGCGCCCGCACCAGCGCCCAGCGTGTGCCGATGGTGCTCGAGGCAACCGACCGCACCAGGGCCCAGCGTGTGCCGATGGTGCTCGAGGCAACCTGCCGCACCAGGGCCCAGCGTGTGCCGATGGTGCTCGAGGCAACCTGCCGCACCAGGGCCCAGCGTGTGCCGATGGTGGTCGAGGCAAGCGCCCGCACCAGGGCCCAGCGTGTGCCGATGGTGGTCGAGGCAACCGCCCGCACCAGGGCCCAGCGTGTGCCGATGGTGCTCGAGGCAACCTGCCGCACCAGGGCCGAGCGTGTGCCGATGGTGCTCGAGGCAAGCGCCCGCACCAGGGCCCAGCGTGTGCCGATGGTGGTCGAGGCAACCTGCCGCACCAGGGCCCAGCGTGTGCCGATGGTGCTCGAGGCAACCGACCGCACCAGGGCCGAGCGTGTGCCGATGGTGCTCGAGGCAAGCGCCCGCACCAGGGCCCAGCGTGTGCCGATGGTGCTCGAGGCAACCGACCGCACCAGGGCCGAGCGTGTGCCGATGGTGGTCGAGGCAAGCGCCCTCACCAGGGCCCAGCGTGTGCCGATGGTGGTCGAGGCAACCTGCCGCACCAGGGCCCAGCGTGTGCCGATGGTGCTCGAGGCAACCGACCGCACCAGGGCCGAGCGTGTGCCGATGGTGCTCGAGGCAAGCGCCCGCACCAGGGCCCAGCGTGTGCCGATGGTGGTCGAGGCAACCTGCCGCACCAGGGCCCAGCGTGTGCCGATGGTGCTCGAGGCAACCTGCCGCACCAGGGCCCAGCGTGTGCCGATGGTGCTCGAGGCAACCTGCCGCACCAGGGCCCAGCGTGTGCCGATGGTGGTCGAGGCAAGCGCCCGCACCAGGGCCCAGCGTGTGCCGATGGTGGTCGAGGCAACCGCCCGCACCAGGGCCCAGCGTGTGCCGATGGTGGTCGAGGCAACCGCCCGCACCAGGGCCCAGCGTGTGCCGATGGTGGTCGAGGCAACCTGCCGCACCAGGGCCCAGCGTGTGCCGATGGTGCTCGAGGCAACCGACCGCACCAGGGCGGAGCGTGTGCCGATGGTGGTCGAGGCAAGCGCCCGCACCAGGGCCCAGCGTGTGCCGATGGTGGTCGAGGCTGCCGATGGTGGTCGAGGCAACCTGCCGCACCAGGGCCCAACGTGTGCCGATGGTGCTCGAGGCAAGCTGCCGCACCAGGGCCCAGCGTGTGCCGATGGTGCTCGAGGCAACCGCCCGCACCAGGGCCCAGCGTGTGCCGATGGTGATCGAGGCAACCTGCCGCACCAGGGCCCAGCGTGTGCCGATGGTGGTCGAGGGAACCTGCCGCACCAGGGCCCAGCGTGTGCCGATGGTGGTCGAGGCAAGCGCCCGCACCAGGGCCCAGCGTGTGCCGATGGTGGTCGAGGCAACCGACCGCACCAGGGCCCAGCGTGTGCCGATGGTGCTCGAGGCAACCTGCCGCACCAGGGCCCAGCGTGTGCCGATGGTGGTCGAGGCAAGCGCCCACACCAGGGCCCAGCGTGTGCCGATGGTGGTCGAGGCAACCTGCCGCACCAGGGCCCAGCGTGTGCCGATGGTGCTCGAGGCAACCGACCGCACCAGGGCCGAGCGTGTGCCGATGGTGGTCGAGGCAAGCGCCCGCACCAGGGCCCAGCGTGTGCCGATGGTGGTCGAGGCAACCGCCCGCACCAGGGCCCAGCGTGTGCCGATGGTGGTCGAGGCAACCGCCCGCACCAGGGCCCAGCGTGTGCCGATGGTGCTCGAGGCAACCGACCGCACCAGGGCCCAGCGTGTGCCGATGGTGGTCGAGGCAAGCGCCCGCACCAGGGCCCAGCGTGTGCCGATGGTGCTCGAGGCAACCGACCGCACCAGGGCCGAGCGTGTGCCGATGGTGCTCGAGGCAAGCTGCCGCACCAGGGCCCAGCGTGTGCCGATGGTGGTCGAGGCAACCGCCCGCACCAGGGCCCAGCGTGTGCCGATGGTGATCGAGGCAACCGACCGCACCAGGGCCCAGCGTGTGCCGATGGTGCTCGAGGCAACCTGCCGCACCAGGGCCCAGCGTGTGCCGATGGTGCTCGAGGCAACCGACCGCACCAGGGCCGAGCGTGTGCCGATGGTGGTCGAGGCAAGCGCCCGCACCAGGGCCCAGCGTGTGCCGATGGTGGTCGAGGCAACCGCCCGCACCAGGGCCCAGCGTGTGCCGATGGTGCTCGAGGCAACCGACCGCACCAGGGCCGAGCGTGTGCCGATGGTGGTCGAGGCAAGCGCCCTCACCAGGGCCCAGCGTGTGCCGATGGTGGTCGAGGCAACCGCCCGCACCAGGGCCCAGCGTGTGCCGATGGTGGTCGAGGCAACCGCCCGCACCAGGGCCCAGCGTGTGCCGATGGTGCTCGAGGCAACCGACCGCACCAGGGCCCAGCGTGTGCCGATGGTGGTCGAGGCAAGCGCCCGCACCAGGGCCCAGCGTGTGCCGATGGTGCTCGAGGCAACCGACCGCACCAGGGCCCAGCGTGTGCCGATGGTGGTCGAGGCAAGCGCCCGCACCAGGGCCCAGCGTGTGCCGATGGTGCTCGAGGCAACCGACCTCACCAGGGCCGAGCGTGTGCCGATGGTGCTCGAGGCAAGCTGCCGCACCAGGGCCCAGCGTGTGCCGATGGTGGTCGAGGCAACCGCCCGCACCAGGGCCCAGCGTGTGCCGATGGTGATCGAGGCAACCGACCGCACCAGGGCCCAGCGTGTGCCGATGGTGCTCGAGGCAACCTGCCGCACTAGGGCCCAGCGTGTGCCGATGGTGGTCGAGGCAAGCGCCCGCACCAGGGCCCAGCGTGTGCCGATGGTGGTCGAGGCAACCTGCCGCACCAGGGCCCAGCGTGTGCCGATGGTGGTCGAGGCAACCTGCCGCACCAGGGCCCAGCGTGTGCCGATGGTGGTCGAGGCAAGCGCCCGCACCAGGGCCCAGCGTGTGCCGATGGTGGTCGAGGCAAGCGCCCGCACCAGGGCCCAACGTGTGCCGATGGTGCTGGGGGCAACCGCCCGCACCAGGGCCAAGCGTGTGCCGATGGTGGTCGAGGCAAGCGCCCGCACCAGTGCCCAGCGTGTGCCGATGGTGGTCGAGGCAAGCGC
>NW_028323014.1:982500-987500 GCF_047325235.1 Durio zibethinus | reverse complement strand
GGCAACCGCCCGCACCAGGGCCCAGCGTGTGCCGATGGTGGTCGAGGCAACCGCCAGCACCAGGGCCCAGCGTGTGCCGATGGTGGTCGAGGCAACCGCCCGCACCAAGGCCGAGCGTGTGCCGATGGTGGTCGAGGCAACCGCCCGCACCAGGGCCCAGCGTGTGCCGATGGTGGTCGAGGCAAGCGCCCTCACCAAGGCCGAGCGTGTGCCGATGGTGGTCGAGGCAACCGCCCGCACCAGGGCCCAGCGTGTGCCGATGGTGGTCGAGGCAAGCGCCCGCACCAAGGCCGAGCGTGTGCCGATGGTGGTCGAGGCAAGCGCCCGCACCAAGGCCGAGCGTGTGCCGATGGTGGTCGAGGCAACCGGCCGCACCAAGGGCCGGCGTGTGCCGATGGTGTTCGAGGCAACCGCCCGCACCAGGGCCCAGCGTGTGCCGATGGTGGTCGAGCCAGGAGCCCGCACCAAGGGCCGGCTTGTGCCGATGGTGTTCGGGGCAAGCGCCCGCACCAGGGCCCAGCGTGTGCCGATGGTGCTGGGGGCAAGCGCCCGCCCCAGGGCCCAGCGTGTGCCGATGGTTATCGGGGCAACCGGCCGCACCAGGGCCCAGGGTCTGCCGATGGTGCTCGAGGCAACCGCCCGCACCAAGGCTCAGCATGTGCCGATTGTGATCGAGGCAACAACCCACACCAGGGCCCAGCTTGTGCCGATGGCGGTCGAGGCAAGTGCCCGTACCGAAGGGCAGCCTATGCCGATGATGGTCGATGCATGTGCCATCACCATGCGTCATCATGTGCCATTGATGGTCGAGGCCTTGGCCGAAGTTCGATTTTGAGCCACGGTGCCCATGCTTGGCTCCAGCATGTGCTGGTGCCACATTTTTTTCACTCGGGACAGCATCGCCGGAGCATCGCCGGAGTACCGCCGGAGAACCTGACCGGCGGCATTGGGGTTCCGGCGATTGGGAGGGGGGCCGGGGGGGTGTGCGCACATGATGTGCGATGGGTGCTGGTACTTGGCCTTGTGTTGGCCCCCTATCCCTCATCAAACCTCTGAGAATTCACACCCCCTTAAAGAGCATTTGAGATTTTACAGGTTTGCTACCAGTAGCCGTTAAAGTGTCTGAAATGGGGACACTTTTTTCAAACGGTCACAAAATCTTCTCTACTTCGAGTTTTTAGCTGAATTTTTTTGTGCATGCCAACAAAAATAGAAGGATCATGCCTACAAAATTTGGGGCCAAAAATCCTTATAAAAAAATTTTAAAAAATCCCGAACCGCAAAAAGTTTCGAAAATCGTGAAAAATAGAAAACGAGTCATCTTCCAACGAAACTTCACGTGAAGGCTTAGGGGACCATTGTATGAATTTACAAGCCATAAAAATGGCATTGGCACGGCAAAAATTTGAAGATGTGCCTAAACCCACCAGGGCCCAGCGTGTGCCGATGGTGCTCGAGGCAACCGCCCGCACCAGGGCCCAGCGTGTGCCGATGGTGCCCGAGGCAAGCGCCCGCACCAGGGCCCAGCGTGTGCCGATGGTGGTCGAGGCAACCGCCCGCACCAGGGCCGATAGTGTGCCGATGGTGCTCGAGGCAACCTGTCGCACCAGGGCCCAGCGTGTGCCGATGGTGATCGAGGCAACCTGCCGCACCAGGGCCCAGCGTGTGCCGATGGTGGTCGAGGCAAGCGCCCGCACCAGCGCCCAGCGTGTGCCGATGGTGCTCGAGGCAACCGACCGCACCAGGGCCCAGCGTGTGCCGATGGTGCTCGAGGCAACCTGCCGCACCAGGGCCCAGCGTGTGCCGATGGTGCTCGAGGCAACCTGCCGCACCAGGGCCCAGCGTGTGCCGATGGTGGTCGAGGCAAGCGCCCGCACCAGGGCCCAGCGTGTGCCGATGGTGGTCGAGGCAACCGCCCGCACCAGGGCCCAGCGTGTGCCGATGGTGCTCGAGGCAACCTGCCGCACCAGGGCCGAGCGTGTGCCGATGGTGGTCGAGGCAAGCGCCCGCACCAGGGCCCAGCGTGTGCCGATGGTGGTCGAGGCAACCTGCCGCACCAGGGCCCAGCGTGTGCCGATGGTGCTCGAGGCAACCGACCGCACCAGGGCCGAGCGTGTGCCGATGGTGCTCGAGGCAAGCGCCCGCACCAGGGCCCAGCGTGTGCCGATGGTGCTCGAGGCAACCGACCGCACCAGGGCCGAGCGTGTGCCGATGGTGGTCGAGGCAAGCGCCCTCACCAGGGCCCAGCGTGTGCCGATGGTGGTCGAGGCAACCTGCCGCACCAGGGCCCAGCGTGTGCCGATGGTGCTCGAGGCAACCGACCGCACCAGGGCCGAGCGTGTGCCGATGGTGCTCGAGGCAAGCGCCCGCACCAGGGCCCAGCGTGTGCCGATGGTGGTCGAGGCAACCTGCCGCACCAGGGCCCAGCGTGTGCCGATGGTGCTCGAGGCAACCTGCCGCACCAGGGCCCAGCGTGTGCCGATGGTGCTCGAGGCAACCTGCCGCACCAGGGCCCAGCGTGTGCCGATGGTGGTCGAGGCAACCGCCCGCACCAGGGCCCAGCGTGTGCCGATGGTGGTCGAGGCAACCGCCCGCACCAGGGCCCAGCGTGTGCCGATGGTGGTCGAGGCAACCTGCCGCACCAGGGCCCAGCGTGTGCCGATGGTGCTCGAGGCAACCGACCGCACCAGGGCGGAGCGTGTGCCGATGGTGGTCGAGGCAAGCGCCCGCACCAGGGCCCAGCGTGTGCCGATGGTGGTCGAGGCTGCCGATGGTGGTCGAGGCAACCTGCCGCACCAGGGCCCAACGTGTGCCGATGGTGCTCGAGGCAAGCTGCCGCACCAGGGCCCAGCGTGTGCCGATGGTGCTCGAGGCAACCGCCCGCACCAGGGCCCAGCGTGTGCCGATGGTGATCGAGGCAACCTGCCGCACCAGGGCCCAGCGTGTGCCGATGGTGGTCGAGGGAACCTGCCGCACCAGGGCCCAGCGTGTGCCGATGGTGGTCGAGGCAAGCGCCCGCACCAGGGCCCAGCGTGTGCCGATGGTGGTCGAGGCAACCGACCGCACCAGGGCCCAGCGTGTGCCGATGGTGCTCGAGGCAACCTGCCGCACCAGGGCCCAGCGTGTGCCGATGGTGGTCGAGGCAAGCGCCCACACCAGGGCCCAGCGTGTGCCGATGGTGGTCGAGGCAACCTGCCGCACCAGGGCCCAGCGTGTGCCGATGGTGCTCGAGGCAACCGACCGCACCAGGGCCGAGCGTGTGCCGATGGTGGTCGAGGCAAGCGCCCGCACCAGGGCCCAGCGTGTGCCGATGGTGGTCGAGGCAACCGCCCGCACCAGGGCCCAGCGTGTGCCGATGGTGGTCGAGGCAACCGCCCGCACCAGGGCCCAGCGTGTGCCGATGATGCTCGAGGCAACCGACCGCACCAGGGCCCAGCGTGTGCCGATGGTGGTCGAGGCAAGCGCCCGCACCAGGGCCCAGCGTGTGCCGATGGTGCTCGAGGCAACCGACCGCACCAGGGCCGAGCGTGTGCCGATGGTGCTCGAGGCAAGCTGCCGCACCAGGGCCCAGCGTGTGCCGATGGTGGTCGAGGCAACCGCCCGCACCAGGGCCCAGCGTGTGCCGATGGTGATCGAGGCAACCGACCGCACCAGGGCCCAGCGTGTGCCGATGGTGCTCGAGGCAACCTGCCGCACCAGGGCCCAGCGTGTGCCGATGGTGCTCGAGGCAACCGACCGCACCAGGGCCGAGCGTGTGCCGATGGTGGTCGAGGCAAGCGCCCGCACCAGGGCCCAGCGTGTGCCGATGGTGGTCGAGGCAACCGCCCGCACCAGGGCCCAGCGTGTGCCGATGGTGCTCGAGGCAACCGACCGCACCAGGGCCGAGCGTGTGCCGATGGTGGTCGAGGCAAGCGCCCGCACCAGGGCCCAGCGTGTGCCGATGGTGGTCGAGGCAACCGCCCGCACCAGGGCCCAGCGTGTGCCGATGGTGGTCGAGGCAACCGCCCGCACCAGGGCCCAGCGTGTGCCGATGGTGCTCGAGGCAACCGACCGCACCAGGGCCCAGCGTGTGCCGATGGTGGTCGAGGCAAGCGCCCGCACCAGGGCCCAGCGTGTGCCGATGGTGCTCGAGGCAACCGACCGCACCAGGGCCCAGCGTGTGCCGATGGTGGTCGAGGCAAGCGCCCGCACCAGGGCCCAGCGTGTGCCGATGGTGCTCGAGGCAACCGACCTCACCAGGGCCGAGCGTGTGCCGATGGTGCTCGAGGCAAGCTGCCGCACCAGGGCCCAGCGTGTGCCGATGGTGGTCGAGGCAACCGCCCGCACCAGGGCCCAGCGTGTGCCGATGGTGATCGAGGCAACCGACCGCACCAGGGCCCAGCGTGTGCCGATGGTGCTCGAGGCAACCTGCCGCACCAGGGCCCAGCGTGTGCCGATGGTGCTCGAGGCAACCTGCCGCACCAGGGCCCAGCGTGTGCCGATGGTGGTCGAGGCAAGCGCCCGCACCAGGGCCCAGCGTGTGCCGATGGTGGTCGAGGCAAGCGCCCGCACCAGGGCCCAGCGTGTGCCGATGGTGGTCGAGGCAACCTGCCGCACCAGGGCCCAGCGTGTGCCGATGGTGGTCGAGGCAAGCGCCCGCACCAGGGCCCAGCGTGTGCCGATGGTGGTCGAGGCAAGCGCCCGCACCAGGGCCCAACGTGTGCCGATGGTGCTGGGGGCAACCGCCCGCACCAGGGCCAAGCGTGTGCCGATGGTGGTCGAGGCAAGCGCCCGCACCAGTGCCCAGCGTGTGCCGATGGTGGTCGAGGCAAGCGCCCCCACCAGGGCCCAGCTTTTGCCGATGGTGATCGAGGCAACCGGCCGCTCCAGGGCCCAGCGTGTGCCGATGGTTATCGGGGCAACCGGCCGCACCAGGGCCCAGGGTCTGCGGATGGTGCTCGAGGCAACCGCCCGCACCAAGGCTCAGCATGTGCCGCTGGTGATCGGGGCAACAACCCACA
>NW_028323014.1:970000-972500 GCF_047325235.1 Durio zibethinus | reverse complement strand
TGTGTTGGCCCCCTATCCCTCATCAAACCTCTGAGAATTCACACCCCCTTAAAGAGCATTTGAGATTTTACAGGTTTGCTACCAGTAGCCGTTAAAGTGTCTGAAATGGGGACACTTTTTTCAAACGGTCACAAAATCTTCTCTACTTCGAGTTTTTAGCTGAATTTTTTTGTGCATGCCAACAAAAATAGAAGGATCATGCCTACAAAATTTGGGGCCAAAAATCCTTATAAAAAAATTTTAAAAAATCCCGAACCGCAAAAAGTTTCGAAAATCGTGAAAAATAGAAAACGAGTCATCTTCCAACGAAACTTCACGTGAAGGCTTAGGGGACCATTGTATGAATTTACAAGCCATAAAAATGGCATTGGCACGGCAAAAATTTGAAGATGTGCCTAAACCCACCAGGGCCCAGCGTGTGCCGATGGTGCTCGAGGCAACCGCCCGCACCAGGGCCCAGCGTGTGCCGATGGTGCCCGAGGCAAGCGCCCGCACCAGGGCCCAGCGTGTGCCGATGGTGGTCGAGGCAACCGCCCGCACCAGGGCCGATAGTGTGCCGATGGTGCTCGAGGCAACCTGTCGCACCAGGGCCCAGCGTGTGCCGATGGTGATCGAGGCAACCTGCCGCACCAGGGCCCAGCGTGTGCCGATGGTGGTCGAGGCAAGCGCCCGCACCAGCGCCCAGCGTGTGCCGATGGTGCTCGAGGCAACCGACCGCACCAGGGCCCAGCGTGTGCCGATGGTGCTCGAGGCAACCTGCCGCACCAGGGCCCAGCGTGTGCCGATGGTGCTCGAGGCAACCTGCCGCACCAGGGCCCAGCGTGTGCCGATGGTGGTCGAGCCAAGCGCCCGCACCAGGGCCCAGCGTGTGCCGATGGTGGTCGAGGCAACCGCCCGCACCAGGGCCCAGCGTGTGCCGATGGTGCTCGAGGCAACCTGCCGCACCAGGGCCGAGCGTGTGCCGATGGTGGTCGAGGCAAGCGCCCGCACCAGGGCCCAGCGTGTGCCGATGGTGGTCGAGGCAACCTGCCGCACCAGGGCCCAGCGTGTGCCGATGGTGCTCGAGGCAACCGACCGCACCAGGGCCGAGCGTGTGCCGATGGTGCTCGAGGCAAGCGCCCGCACCAGGGCCCAGCGTGTGCCGATGGTGCTCGAGGCAACCGACCGCACCAGGGCCGAGCGTGTGCCGATGGTGGTCGAGGCAAGCGCCCTCACCAGGGCCCAGCGTGTGCCGATGGTGGTCGAGGCAACCTGCCGCACCAGGGCCCAGCGTGTGCCGATGGTGCTCGAGGCAACCGACCGCACCAGGGCCGAGCGTGTGCCGATGGTGCTCGAGGCAAGCGCCCGCACCAGGGCCCAGCGTGTGCCGATGGTGGTCGAGGCAACCTGCCGCACCAGGGCCCAGCGTGTGCCGATGGTGCTCGAGGCAACCTGCCGCACCAGGGCCCAGCGTGTGCCGATGGTGCTCGAGGCAACCTGCCGCACCAGGGCCCAGCGTGTGCCGATGGTGGTCGAGGCAAGCGCCCGCACCAGGGCCCAGCGTGTGCCGATGGTGGTCGAGGCAACCGCCCGCACCAGGGCCCAGCGTGTGCCGATGGTGGTCGAGGCAACCGCCCGCACCAGGGCCCAGCGTGTGCCGATGGTGGTCGAGGCAACCTGCCGCACCAGGGCCCAGCGTGTGCCGATGGTGCTCGAGGCAACCGACCGCACCAGGGCGGAGCGTGTGCCGATGGTGGTCGAGGCAAGCGCCCGCACCAGGGCCCAGCGTGTGCCGATGGTGGTCGAGGCTGCCGATGGTGGTCGAGGCAACCTGCCGCACCAGGGCCCAACGTGTGCCGATGGTGCTCGAGGCAAGCTGCCGCACCAGGGCCCAGCGTGTGCCGATGGTGCTCGAGGCAACCGCCCGCACCAGGGCCCAGCGTGTGCCGATGGTGATCGAGGCAACCTGCCGCACCAGGGCCCAGCGTGTGCCGATGGTGGTCGAGGGAACCTGCCGCACCAGGGCCCAGCGTGTGCCGATGGTGGTCGAGGCAAGCGCCCGCACCAGGGCCCAGCGTGTGCCGATGGTGGTCGAGGCAACCGACCGCACCAGGGCCCAGCGTGTGCCGATGGTGCTCGAGGCAACCTGCCGCACCAGGGCCCAGCGTGTGCCGATGGTGGTCGAGGCAAGCGCCCACACCAGGGCCCAGCGTGTGCCGATGGTGGTCGAGGCAACCTGCCGCACCAGGGCCCAGCGTGTGCCGATGGTGCTCGAGGCAACCGACCGCACCAGGGCCGAGCGTGTGCCGATGGTGGTCGAGGCAACCGCCCGCACCAGGGCCCAGCGTGTGCCGATGGTGGTCGAGGCAACCGCCCGCACCAGGGCCCAGCGTGTGCCGATGGTGGTCGAGGCAACCGCCCGCACCAGGGCCCAGCGTGTGCCGATGGTGCTCGAGGCAACCGACCGCACCAGGGCCCAGCGTGTGCCGATGGTGGTCGAGGCAAGCGCCCGCACCAGGGC
>NW_028323014.1:945000-960000 GCF_047325235.1 Durio zibethinus | reverse complement strand
TAGACGTTAAAATGTCTGAAACGGGGACACTTTTTCCAAACAAGCAAATCCCACACCGAGGGTGCGCAGGTGCCGATGGTGGTCGAGGCATGTGCCCGCAACAAGGGCCAACGTGAGCCGATGGTGGTCGAGGCAACCGCCCGCACCAGCTCGAGGCATGTGCCCACACCAAGGCCCGGCATGTATCGATGGTGTTCGACGTAGGGGCAATCTTCTGCTGATGGTGGTCGAGGCAAGAGCCCGCACCAAGGGCCAGCGTGTGCCCATGGTGCTCGAGGCAACCGTCCGCACCAGGGCCCAGCGTGTGCCGATGGTGGTCGAGGCAACCGCCCGCACCAGGGCCCAGCGTGTGCCGATGGTGCTCGAGGCAACCGCCCGCACCAAGGGCCGGCTTGTGCCGATGGTGTTCGAGGCAACCGCCCGCACCAGGGCCCAGCGTGTGCCGATGGTGGTCGAGGCAACCGCCAGCACCAGGGCCCAGCGTGTGCCGATGGTGGTCGAGGCAACCGCCCGCACCAAGGCCGAGCGTGTGCCGATGGTGGTCGAGGCAACCGCCCGCACCAGGGCCCAGCGTGTGCCGATGGTGGTCGAGGCAAGCGCCCTCACCAAGGCCGAGCGTGTGCCGATGGTGGTCGAGGCAACCGCCCGCACCAGGGCCCAGCGTGTGCCGATGGTGGTCGAGGCAAGCGCCCGCACCAAGGCCGAGCGTGTGCCGATGGTGGTCGAGGCAAGCGCCCGCACCAAGGCCGAGCGTGTGCCGATGGTGGTCGAGGCAACCGGCCGCACCAAGGGCCGGCGTGTGCCGATGGTGTTCGAGGCAACCGCCCGCACCAGGGCCCAGCGTGTGCCGATGGTGGTCGAGCCAGGAGCCCGCACCAAGGGCCGGCTTGTGCCGATGGTGTTCGGGGCAAGCGCCCGCACCAGGGCCCAGCGTGTGCCGATGGTGCTGGGGGCAAGCGCCCGCCCCAGGGCCCAGCGTGTGCCGATGGTTATCGGGGCAACCGGCCGCACCAGGGCCCAGGGTCTGCCGATGGTGCTCGAGGCAACCGCCCGCACCAAGGCTCAGCATGTGCCGATTGTGATCGAGGCAACAACCCACACCAGGGCCCAGCTTGTGCCGATGGCGGTCGAGGCAAGTGCCCGTACCGAAGGGCAGCCTATGCCGATGATGGTCGATGCATGTGCCATCACCATGCGTCATCATGTGCCATTGATGGTCGAGGCCTTGGCCGAAGTTCGATTTTGAGCCACGGTGCCCATGCTTGGCTCCAGCATGTGCTGGTGCCGCATTTTTTTCACTCGGGACAGCATCGCCGGAGCATCGCCGGAGCATCGCCGGAGTACCGCCGGAGAACCTGACCGGCGGCATTGGGGTTCCGGCGATTGGGAGGGGGGCCGGGGGGGTGTGCGCACATGATGTGCGATGGGTGCTGGTACTTGGCCTTGTGTTGGCCCCCTATCCCTCATCAAACCTCTGAGAATTCACACCCCCTTAAAGAGCATTTGAGATTTTACAGGTTTGCTACCAGTAGCCGTTAAAGTGTCTGAAATGGGGACACTTTTTTCAAACGGTCACAAAATCTTCTCTACTTCGAGTTTTTAGCTGAATTTTTTTGTGCATGCCAACAAAAATAGAAGGATCATGCCTACAAAATTTGGGGCCAAAAATCCTTATAAAAAAATTTTAAAAAATCCCGAACCGCAAAAAGTTTCGAAAATCGTGAAAAATAGAAAACGAGTCATCTTCCAACGAAACTTCACGTGAAGGCTTAGGGGACCATTGTATGAATTTACAAGCCATAAAAATGGCATTGGCACGGCAAAAATTTGAAGATGTGCCTAAACCCACCAGGGCCCAGCGTGTGCCGATGGTGCTCGAGGCAACCGCCCGCACCAGGGCCCAGCGTGTGCCGATGGTGCCCGAGGCAAGCGCCCGCACCAGGGCCCAGCGTGTGCCGATGGTGGTCGAGGCAACCGCCCGCACCAGGGCCGATAGTGTGCCGATGGTGCTCGAGGCAACCTGTCGCACCAGGGCCCAGCGTGTGCCGATGGTGATCGAGGCAACCTGCCGCACCAGGGCCCAGCGTGTGCCGATGGTGGTTGAGGCAAGCGCCCGCACCAGCGCCCAGCGTGTGCCGATGGTGCTCGAGGCAACCGACCGCACCAGGGCCCAGCGTGTGCCGATGGTGCTCGAGGCAACCTGCCGCACCAGGGCCCAGCGTGTGCCGATGGTGCTCGAGGCAACCTGCCGCACCAGGGCCCAGCGTGTGCCGATGGTGGTCGAGGCAAGCGCCCGCACCAGGGCCCAGCGTGTGCCGATGGTGGTCGAGGCAACCGCCCGCACCAAGGCCGAGCGTGTGCCGATGGTGGTCGAGGCAACCGCCCGCACCAGGGCCCAGCGTGTGCCGATGGTGGTCGAGGCAAGCGCCCTCACCAAGGCCGAGCGTGTGCCGATGGTGGTCGAGGCAACCGCCCGCACCAGGGCCCAGCGTGTGCCGATGGTGGTCGAGGCAAGCGCCCGCACCAAGGCCGAGCGTGTGCCGATGGTGGTCGAGGCAAGCGCCCGCACCAAGGCCGAGCGTGTGCCGATGGTGGTCGAGGCAACCGGCCGCACCAAGGGCCGGCGTGTGCCGATGGTGTTCGAGGCAACCGCCCGCACCAGGGCCCAGCGTGTGCCGATGGTGGTCGAGCCAGGAGCCCGCACCAAGGGCCAGCTTGTGCCGATGGTGTTCGGGGCAAGCGCCCGCACCAGGGCCCAGCGTGTGCCGATGGTGCTGGGGGCAAGCGCCCGCCCCAGGGCCCAGCGTGTGCCGATGGTTATCGGGGCAACCGGCCGCACCAGGGCCCAGGGTCTGCCGATGGTGCTCGAGGCAACCGCCCGCACCAAGGCTCAGCATGTGCCGATTGTGATCGAGGCAACAACCCACACCAGGGCCCAGCTTGTGCCGATGGCGGTCGAGGCAAGTGCCCGTACCGAAGGGCAGCCTATGCCGATGATGGTCGATGCATGTGCCATCACCATGCGTCATCATGTGCCATTGATGGTCGAGGCCTTGGCCGAAGTTCGATTTTGAGCCACGGTGCCCATGCTTGGCTCCAGCATGTGCTGGTGCCGCATTTTTTTCACTCGGGACAGCATCGCCGGAGCATCGCCGGAGTACCGCCGGAGAACCTGACCGGCGGCATTGGGGTTCCGGCGATTGGGAGGGGGGCCGGGGGGGTGTGCGCACATGATGTGCGATGGGTGCTGGTACTTGGCCTTGTGTTGGCCCCCTATCCCTCATCAAACCTCTGAGAATTCACACCCCCTTAAAGAGCATTTGAGATTTTACAGGTTTGCTACCAGTAGCCGTTAAAGTGTCTGAAATGGGGACACTTTTTTCAAACGGTCACAAAATCTTCTCTACTTCGAGTTTTTAGCTGAATTTTTTTGTGCATGCCAACAAAAATAGAAGGATCATGCCTACAAAATTTGGGGCCAAAAATCTTTATAAAAAAATTTTAAAAAATCCCGAACCGCAAAAAGTTTCGAAAATCGTGAAAAATAGAAAACGAGTCATCTTCCAACGAAACTTCACGTGAAGGCTTAGGGGACCATTGTATGAATTTACAAGCCATAAAAATGGCATTGGCACGGCAAAAATTTGAAGATGTGCCTAAACCCACCAGGGCCCAGCGTGTGCCGATGGTGCTCGAGGCAACCGCCCGCACCAGGGCCCAGCGTGTGCCGATGGTGCCCGAGGCAAGCGCCCGCACCAGGGCCCAGCGTGTGCCGATGGTGGTCGAGGCAACCGCCCGCACCAGGGCCGATAGTGTGCCGATGGTGCTCGAGGCAACCTGTCGCACCAGGGCCCAGCGTGTGCCGATGGTGATCGAGGCAACCTGCCGCACCAGGGCCCAGCGTGTGCCGATGGTGGTCGAGGCAAGCGCCCGCACCAGCGCCCAGCGTGTGCCGATGGTGCTCGAGGCAACCGACCGCACCAGGGCCCAGCGTGTGCCGATGGTGCTCGAGGCAACCTGCCGCACCAGGGCCCAGCGTGTGCCGATGGTGCTCGAGGCAACCTGCCGCACCAGGGCCCAGCGTGTGCCGATGGTGGTCGAGGCAAGCGCCCGCACCAGGGCCCAGCGTGTGCCGATGGTGGTCGAGGCAACCGCCCGCACCAGGGCCCAGCGTGTGCCGATGGTGCTCGAGGCAACCTGCCGCACCAGGGCCGAGCGTGTGCCGATGGTGGTCGAGGCAAGCGCCCGCACCAGGGCCCAGCGTGTGCCGATGGTGGTCGAGGCAACCTGCCGCACCAGGGCCCAGCGTGTGCCGATGGTGCTCGAGGCAACCGACCGCACCAGGGCCGAGCGTGTGCCGATGGTGCTCGAGGCAAGCGCCCGCACCAGGGCCCAGCGTGTGCCGATGGTGCTCGAGGCAACCGACCGCACCAGGGCCGAGCGTGTGCCGATGGTGGTCGAGGCAAGCGCCCTCACCAGGGCCCAGCGTGTGCCGATGGTGGTCGAGGCAACCTGCCGCACCAGGGCCCAGCGTGTGCCGATGGTGCTCGAGGCAACCGACCGCACCAGGGCCGAGCGTGTGCCGATGGTGCTCGAGGCAAGCGCCCGCACCAGGGCCCAGCGTGTGCCGATGGTGGTCGAGGCAACCTGCCGCACCAGGGCCCAGCGTGTGCCGATGGTGCTCGAGGCAACCTGCCGCACCAGGGCCCAGCGTGTGCCGATGGTGCTCGAGGCAACCTGCCGCACCAGGGCCCAGCGTGTGCCGATGGTGGTCGAGGCAAGCGCCCGCACCAGGGCCCAGCGTGTGCCGATGGTGGTCGAGGCAACCGCCCGCACCAGGGCCCAGCGTGTGCCGATGGTGGTCGAGGCAACCTGCCGCACCAGGGCCCAGCGTGTGCCGATGGTGCTCGAGGCAACCGACCGCACCAGGGCGGAGCGTGTGCCGATGGTGGTCGAGGCAAGCGCCCGCACCAGGGCCCAGCGTGTGCCGATGGTGGTCGAGGCTGCCGATGGTGGTCGAGGCAACCTGCCGCACCAGGGCCCAACGTGTGCCGATGGTGCTCGAGGCAAGCTGCCGCACCAGGGCCCAGCGTGTGCCGATGGTGCTCGAGGCAACCGCCCGCACCAGGGCCCAGCGTGTGCCGATGGTGATCGAGGCAACCTGCCGCACCAGGGCCCAGCGTGTGCCGATGGTGGTCGAGGGAACCTGCCGCACCAGGGCCCAGCGTGTGCCGATGGTGGTCGAGGCAAGCGCCCGCACCAGGGCCCAGCGTGTGCCGATGGTGGTCGAGGCAACCGACCGCACCAGGGCCCAGCGTGTGCCGATGGTGCTCGAGGGAACCTGCCGCACCAGGGCCCAGCGTGTGCCGATGGTGGTCGAGGCAAGCGCCCACACCAGGGCCCAGCGTGTGCCGATGGTGGTCGAGGCAACCTGCCGCACCAGGGCCCAGCGTGCGCCAATGGTGCTCGAGGCAACCGACCGCACCAGGGCCGAGCGTGTGCCGATGGTGGTCGAGGCAAGCGCCCGCACCAGGGCCCAGCGTGTGCCGATGGTGGTCGAGGCAACCGCCCGCACCAGGGCCCAGCGTGTGCCGATGGTGGTCGAGGCAACCGCCCGCACCAGGGCCCAGCGTGTGCCGATGGTGCTCGAGGCAACCGACCGCACCAGGGCCCAGCGTGTGCCGATGGTGGTCGAGGCAAGCGCCCGCACCAGGGCCCAGCGTGTGCCGATGGTGCTCGAGGCAACCGACCGCACCAGGGCCGAGCGTGTGCCGATGGTGCTCGAGGCAAGCTGCCGCACCAGGGCCCAGCGTGTGCCGATGGTGGTCGAGGCAACCGCCCGCACCAGGGCCCAGCGTGTGCCGATGGTGATCGAGGCAACCGACCGCACCAGGGCCCAGCGTGTGCCGATGGTGCTCGAGGCAACCTGCCGCACCAGGGCCCAGCGTGTGCCGATGGTGCTCGAGGCAACCGACCGCACCAGGGCCGAGCGTGTGCCGATGGTGGTCGAGGCAAGCGCCCGCACCAGGGCCCAGCGTGTGCCGATGGTGGTCGAGGCAACCGCCCGCACCAGGGCCCAGCGTGTGCCGATGGTGCTCGAGGCAACCGACCGCACCAGGGCCGAGCGTGTGCCGATGGTGGTCGAGGCAAGCGCCCGCACCAGGGCCCAGCGTGTGCCGATGGTGGTCGAGGCAACCGCCCGCACCAGGGCCCAGCGTGTGCCGATGGTGGTCGAGGCAACCGCCCGCACCAGGGCCCAGCGTGTGCCGATGGTGCTCGAGGCAACCGACCGCACCAGGGCCCAGCGTGTGCCGATGGTGGTCGAGGCAAGCGCCCGCACCAGGGCCCAGCGTGTGCCGATGGTGCTCGAGGCAACCGACCGCACCAGGGCCCAGCGTGTGCCGATGGTGGTCGAGGCAAGCGCCCGCACCAGGGCCCAGCGTGTGCCGATGGTGCTCGAGGCAACCGACCTCACCAGGGCCGAGCGTGTGCCGATGGTGCTCGAGGCAAGCTGCCGCACCAGGGCCCAGCGTGTGCCGATGGTGGTCGAGGCAACCGCCCGCACCAGGGCCCAGCGTGTGCCGATGGTGATCGAGGCAACCGACCGCACCAGGGCCCAGCGTGTGCCGATGGTGCTCGAGGCAACCTGCCGCACCAGGGCCCAGCGTGTGCCGATGGTGGTCGAGGCAAGCGCCCGCACCAGGGCCCAGCGTGTGCCGATGGTGGTCGAGGCAACCTGCCGCACCAGGGCCCAGCGTGTGCCGATGGTGCTCGAGGCAACCGACCGCACTAGGGCCGAGCGTGTGCCGATGGTGCTCGAGGCAAGCGCCCGCACCAGGGCCCAGCGTGTGCCGATGGTGCTCGAGGCAACCGACCGCACCAGGGCCGAGCGTGTGCCGATGGTGGTCGAGGCAAGCGCCCTCACCAGGGCCCAGCGTGTGCCGATGGTGGTCGAGGCAACCTGCCGCACCAGGGCCCAGCGTGTGCCGATGGTGCTCGAGGCAACCGACCGCACCAGGGCCGAGCGTGTGCCGATGGTGCTCGAGGCAAGCGCCCGCACCAGGGCCCAGCGTGTGCCGATGGTGGTCGAGGCAACCTGCCGCACCAGGGCCCAGCGTGTGCCGATGGTGCTCGAGGCAACCTGCCGCACCAGGGCCCAGCGTGTGCCGATGGTGCTCGAGGCAACCTGCCGCACCAGGGCCCAGCGTGTGCCGATGGTGGTCGAGGCAAGCGCCCGCACCAGGGCCCAGCGTGTGCCGATGGTGGTCGAGGCAACCGCCCGCACCAGGGCCCAGCGTGTGCCGATGGTGGTCGAGGCAACCGCCCGCACCAGGGCCCAGCGTGTGCCGATGGTGGTCGAGGCAACCTGCCGCACCAGGGCCCAGCGTGTGCCGATGGTGCTCGAGGCAACCGACCGCACCAGGGCGGAGCGTGTGCCGATGGTGTTCGAGGCAACCGCCCGCACCAGGGCCCAGCGTGTGCCGATGGTGGTCGAGGCAACCGCCAGCACCAGGGCCCAGCGTGTGCCGATGGTGGTCGAGGCAACCGCCCGCACCAGGGCCCAGCGTGTGCCGATGGTGGTCGAGGCAACCGCCCGCACCAAGGCCGAGCGTGTGCCGATGGTGCTCGAGGCAACCTGCCGCACCAGGGCCCAGCGTGTGCCGATGGTGGTCGAGGCAACCGCCCGCACCAGGGCCCAGCGTGTGCCGATGGTGGTCGAGGCAAGCGCCCGCACCAAGGCCGAGCGTGTGCCGATGGTGGTCGAGGCAAGCGCCCGCACCAGGGCCCAGCGTGTGCCGATGGTGGTCGAGGCGAGCGCCCTCACCAAGGCCGAGCGTGTGCCGATGGTGGTCGAGGCAACCGGCCGCACCAAGGGCCGGCGTGTGCCGATGGTGTTCGAGGCAACCGCCCGCACCAGGGCCCAGCGTGTGCCGATGGTGGTCGAGCCAGGAGCCCGCACCAAGGGCCGGCTTGTGCCGATGGTGTTCGGGGCAAGCGCCCGCACCAGGGCCCAGCGTGTGCCGATGGTGCTGGGGGCAAGCGCCCGCCCCAGGGCCCAGCGTGTGCCGATGGTTATCGGGGCAACCGGCCGCACCAGGGCCCAGGGTCTGCCGATGGTGCTCGAGGCAACCGCCCGCACCAAGGCTCAGCATGTGCCGATTGTGATCGAGGCAACAACCCACACCAGGGCCCAGCTTGTGCCGATGGCGGTCGAGGCAAGTGCCCGTACCGAAGGGCAACCTATGCCGATGATGGTCGATGCATGTGCCATCACCATGCGTCATCATGTGCCATTGATGGTCGAGGCCTTGGCCGAAGTTCGATTTTGAGCCACGGTGCCCATGCTTGGCTCCAGCATGTGCTGGTGCCGCATTTTTTTCACTCGGGACAGCATCGCCGGAGCATCGCCGGAGCATCGCCGGAGCATCGCCGGAGCATCGCCGGAGTACCGCCGGAGAACCTGACCGGCGGCATTGGGGTTCCGGCGATTGGGAGGGGGGCCGGGGGGGTGTGCGCACATGATGTGCGATGGGTGCTGGTACTTGGCCTTGTGTTGGCCCCCTATCCCTCATCAAACCTCTGAGAATTCACACCCCCTTAAAGAGCATTTGAGATTTTACAGGTTTGCTACCAGTAGCCGTTAAAGTGTCTGAAATGGGGACACTTTTTTCAAACGGTCACAAAATCTTCTCTACTTCGAGTTTTTAGCTGAATTTTTTTGTGCATGCCAACAAAAATAGAAGGATCATGCCTACAAAATTTGGGGCCAAAAATCCTTATAAAAAAATTTTAAAAAATCCCGAACCGCAAAAAGTTTCGAAAATCGTGAAAAATAGAAAACGAGTCATCTTCCAACGAAACTTCACGTGAAGGCTTAGGGGACCATTGTATGAATTTACAAGCCATAAAAATGGCATTGGCACGGCAGAAATTTGAAGATGTGCCTAAACCCACCAGGGCCCAGCGTGTGCCGATGGTGCTCGAGGCAACCGCCCGCACCAGGGCCCAGCGTGTGCCGATGGTGCCCGAGGCAAGCGCCCGCACCAGGGCCCAGCGTGTGCCGATGGTGGTCGAGGCAACCGCCCGCACCAGGGCCGATAGTGTGCCGATGGTGCTCGAGGCAACCTGTCGCACCAGGGCCCAGCGTGTGCCGATGGTGATCGAGGCAACCTGCCGCACCAGGGCCCAGCGTGTGCCGATGGTGGTCGAGGCAAGCGCCCGCACCAGCGCCCAGCGTGTGCCGATGGTGCTCGAGGCAACCGACCGCACCAGGGCCCAGCGTGTGCCGATGGTGCTCGAGGCAACCTGCCGCACCAGGGCCCAGCGTGTGCCGATGGTGCTCGAGGCAACCTGCCGCACCAGGGCCCAGCGTGTGCCGATGGTGGTCGAGGCAAGCGCCGGGCCCAGCGTGTGCCGATGGTGCTCGAGGCAACCTGCCGCACCAGGGCCGAGCGTGTGCCGATGGTGCTCGAGGCAAGCGCCCGCACCAGGGCCCAGCGTGTGCCGATGGTGGTCGAGGCAACCTGCCGCACCAGGGCCCAGCGTGTGCCGATGGTGCTCGAGGCAACCGACCGCACCAGGGCCGAGCGTGTGCCGATGGTGGTCGAGGCAAGCGCCCGCACCAGGGCCCAGCGTGTGCCGATGGTGCTCGAGGCAAGCGCCCGCACCAGGGCCGAGCGTGTGCCGATGGTGCTCGAGGCAACCGACCGCACCAGGGCCCAGCGTGTGCCGATGGTGCTCGAGGCAACCTGCCGCACCAGGGCCCAGCGTGTGCCGATGGTGCTCGAGGCAACCTGCCGCACCAGGGCCCAGCGTGTGCCGATGGTGGTCGAGGCAAGCGCCCGCACCAGGGCCCAGCGTGTGCCGATGGTGGTCGAGGCAACCGCCCGCACCAGGGCCCAGCGTGTGCCGATGGTGCTCGAGGCAACCTGCCGCACCAGGGCCGAGCGTGTGCCGATGGTGCTCGAGGCAAGCGCCCGCACCAGGGCCGATAGTGTGCCGATGGTGGTCGAGGCAACCTGCCGCACCAGGGCCCAGCGTGTGCCGATGGTGATCGAGGCAACCTGCCGCACCAGGGCCCAGCGTGTGCCGATGGTGGTCGAGGCAAGCGCCCGCACCAGCGCCCAGCGTGTGCCGATGGTGCTCGAGGCAACCGACCGCACCAGGGCCCAGCGTGTGCCGATGGTGCTCGAGGCAACCTGCCGCACCAGGGCCCAGCGTGTGCCGATGGTGCTCGAGGCAACCTGCCGCACCAGGGCCCAGCGTGTGCCGATGGTGGTCGAGGCAAGCGCCGGGCCCAGCGTGTGCCGATGGTGCTCGAGGCAACCTGCCGCACCAGGGCCGAGCGTGTGCCGATGGTGCTCGAGGCAAGCGCCCGCACCAGGGCCCAGCGTGTGCCGATGGTGGTCGAGGCAACCTGCCGCACCAGGGCCCAGCGTGTGCCGATGGTGCTCGAGGCAACCGACCGCACCAGGGCCGAGCGTGTGCCGATGGTGGTCGAGGCAAGCGCCCGCACCAGGGCCCAGCGTGTGCCGATGGTGCTCGAGGCAAGCGCCCGCACCAGGGCCGAGCGTGTGCCGATGGTGCTCGAGGCAACCGACCGCACCAGGGCCCAGCGTGTGCCGATGGTGCTCGAGGCAACCTGCCGCACCAGGGCCCAGCGTGTGCCGATGGTGCTCGAGGCAACCTGCCGCACCAGGGCCCAGCGTGTGCCGATGGTGGTCGAGGCAAGCGCCCGCACCAGGGCCCAGCGTGTGCCGATGGTGGTCGAGGCAACCGCCCGCACCAGGGCCCAGCGTGTGCCGATGGTGCTCGAGGCAACCTGCCGCACCAGGGCCGAGCGTGTGCCGATGGTGCTCGAGGCAAGCGCCCGCACCAGGGCCCAGCGTGTGCCGATGGTGGTCGAGGCAACCTGCCGCACCAGGGCCCAGCGTGTGCCGATGGTGCTCGAGGCAACCGACCGCACCAGGGCCCAGCGTGTGCCGATGGTGGTCGAGGCAAGCGCCCGCACCAGCGCCCAGCGTGTGCCGATGGTGCTCGAGGCAACCGACCGCACCAGGGCCCAGCGTGTGCCGATGGTGCTCGAGGCAACCTGCCGCACCAGGGCCCAGCGTGTGCCGATGGTGGTCGAGGCAAGCGCCCGCACCAGGGCCCAGCGTGTGCCGATGGTGGTCGAGGCAACCGCCCGCACCAGGGCCCAGCGTGTGCCGATGGTGCTCGAGGCAACCTGCCGCACCAGGGCCGAGCGTGTGCCGATGGTGCTCGAGGCAAGCGCCCGCACCAGGGCCCAGCGTGTGCCGATGGTGGTCGAGGCAACCTGCCGCACCAGGGCCCAGCGTGTGCCGATGGTGCTCGAGGCAACCGACCGCACCAGGGCCGAGCGTGTGCCGATGGTGGTCGAGGCAAGCGCCCGCACCAGGGCCCAGCGTGTGCCGATGGTGGTCGAGGCAACCGCCCGCACCAGGGCCGATAGTGTGCCGATGGTGCTCGAGGCAACCTGTCGCACCAGGGCCCAGCGTGTGCCGATGGTGATCGAGGCAACCTGCCGCACCAGGGCCCAGCGTGTGCCGATGGTGGTCGAGGCAAGCGCCCGCACCAGCGCCCAGCGTGTGCCGATGGTGCTCGAGGCAACCGACCGCACCAGGGCCCAGCGTGTGCCGATGGTGCTCGAGGCAACCTGCCGCACCAGGGCCCAGCGTGTGCCGATGGTGCTCGAGGCAACCTGCCGCACCAGGGCCCAGCGTGTGCCGATGGTGGTCGAGGCAAGCGCCGGGCCCAGCGTGTGCCGATGGTGCTCGAGGCAACCTGCCGCACCAGGGCCGAGCGTGTGCCGATGGTGCTCGAGGCAAGCGCCCGCACCAGGGCCCAGCGTGTGCCGATGGTGGTCGAGGCAACCTGCCGCACCAGGGCCCAGCGTGTGCCGATGGTGCTCGACGCAACCGACCGCACCAGGGCCGAGCGTGTGCCGATGGTGGTCGAGGCAAGCGCCCGCACCAGGGCCCAGCGTGTGCCGATGGTGCTCGAGGCAAGCGCCCGCACCAGGGCCGAGCGTGTGCCGATGGTGCTCGAGGCAACCGACCGCACCAGGGCCCAGCGTGTGCCGATGGTGCTCGAGGCAACCTGCCGCACCAGGGCCCAGCGTGTGCCGATGGTGCTCGAGGCAACCTGCCGCACCAGGGCCCAGCGTGTGCCGATGGTGGTCGAGGCAAGCGCCCGCACCAGGGCCCAGCGTGTGCCGATGGTGGTCGAGGCAACCGCCCGCACCAGGGCCCAGCGTGTGCCGATGGTGCTCGAGGCAACCTGCCGCACCAGGGCCGAGCGTGTGCCGATGGTGCTCGAGGCAAGCGCCCGCACCAGGGCCCAGCGTGTGCCGATGGTGGTCGAGGCAACCTGCCGCACCAGGGCCCAGCGTGTGCCGATGGTGCTCGAGGCAACCGACCGCACCAGGGCCCAGCGTGTGCCGATGGTGGTCGAGGCAAGCGCCCGCACCAGCGCCCAGCGTGTGCCGATGGTGCTCGAGGCAACCGACCGCACCAGGGCCCAGCGTGTGCCGATGGTGCTCGAGGCAACCTGCCGCACCAGGGCCCAGCGTGTGCCGATGGTGCTCGAGGCAACCTGCCGCACCAGGGCCCAGCGTGTGCCGATGGTGGTCGAGGCAAGCGCCCGCACCAGGGCCCAGCGTGTGCCGATGGTGGTCGAGGCAACCGCCCGCACCAGGGCCCAGCGTGTGCCGATGGTGCTCGAGGCAACCTGCCGCACCAGGGCCGAGCGTGTGCCGATGGTGCTCGAGGCAAGCGCCCGCACCAGGGCCCAGCGTGTGCCGATGGTGGTCGAGGCAACCTGCCGCACCAGGGCCCAGCGTGTGCCGATGGTGCTCGAGGCAACCGACCGCACCAGGGTCGAGCGTGTGCCGATGGTGGTCGAGGCAAGCGCCCGCACCAGGGCCCAGCGTGTGCCGATGGTGCTCGAGGCAACCGCCCTCACCAGGGCCCAGCGTGTGCCGATGGTGGTCGAGGCAACCTGCCGCACCAGGGCCCAGCGTGTGCCGATGGTGCTCGAGGCAACCGACCGCACCAGGGCCGAGCGTGTGCCGATGGTGCTCGAGGCAAGCGCCCGCACCAGGGCCCAGCGTGTGCCGATGGTGGTCGAGGCAACCTGCCGCACCAGGGCCCAGCGTGTGCCGATGGTGCTCGAGGCAACCTGCCGCACCAGGGCCCAGCGTGTGCCGATGGTGGTCGAGGCAAGCGCCCGCACCAGGGCCCAGCGTGTGCCGATGGTGGTCGAGGCAAGCGCCCGCACCAGGGCCCAGCGTGTGCCGATGGTGGTCGAGGCAACCGCCCGCACCAGGGCCCAGCGTGTGCCGATGGTGGTCGAGGCAACCTGCCGCACCAGGGCCCAGCGTGTGCCGATGGTGCTCGAGGCAACCGACCGCACCAGGGCGGAGCGTGTGCCGATGGTGGTCGAGGCAAGCGCCCGCACCAGGGCCCAGCGTGTGCCGATGGTGGTCGAGGCAACCTGCCGCACCAGGGCCCAACGTGTGCCGATGGTGCTCGGGGCAACCGACCGCACCAGGGTCGAGCGTGTGCCGATGGTGCTCGAGGCAAGCTGCCGCACCAGGGCCCAGCGTGTGCCGATGGTGGTCGAGGCAACCGCCCGCACCAGGGCCCAGCGTGTGCCGATGGTGATCGAGGCAACCTGCCGCACCAGGGCCCAGCGTGTGCCGATGGTGGTCGAGGGAACCTGCCGCACCAGGGCCCAGCGTGTGCCGATGGTGGTCGAGGCAAGCGCCCGCACCAGGGCCCAGCGTGTGCCGATGGTGGTCGAGGCAACCGACCGCACCAGGGCCCAGCGTGTGCCGATGGTGCTCGAGGCAACCTGCCGCACCAGGGCCCAGCGTGTGCCGATGGTGGTCGAGGCAAGCGCCCACACCAGGGCCCAGCGTGTGCCGATGGTGGTCGAGGCAACCTGCCGCACCAGGGCCCAGCGTGTGCCGATGGTGCTCGAGGCAACCGACCGCACCAGGGCCGAGCGTGTGAGGCAAGCGCCCGCACCAGGGCCCAGCGTGTGCCGATGGTGCTCGAGGCAACCGACCGCACCAGGGCCGAGCGTGTGCCGATGGTGCTCGAGGCAAGCTGCCGCACCAGGGCCCAGCGTGTGCCGATGGTGGTCGAGGCAACCGCCCGCACCAGGGCCCAGCGTGTGCCGATGGTGATCGAGGCAACCGACCGCACCAGGGCCCAGCGTGTGCCGATGGTGCTCGAGGCAACCTGCCGCACCAGGGCCCAGCGTGTGCCGATGGTGCTCGAGGCAACCTGCCGCACCAGGGCCCAGCGTGTGCCGATGGTGGTCGAGGCAAGCGCCCGCACCAGGGCCCAGCGTGTGCCGATGGTGCTCGAGGCAAGCGCCCGCACCAGGGCCCAGCGTGTGCCGATGGTGGTCGAGGCAACCTGCCGCACCAGGGCCCAGCGTGTGCCGATGGTGGTCGAGGCAAGCGCCGGCACCAGGGCCCAGCGTGTGCCGATGGTGCTCGAGGCAAGCGCCCGCACCAGGGCCCAGCGTGTGCCGATGGTGGTCGAGGCAAGCGCCCGCACCAGGGCCCAACGTGTGCCGATGGTGCTGGGGGCAACCGCCCGCACCAGGGCCCAGCGTGTGCCGATGGTGGTCGAGGCAAGCGCCCGCACCAGTGCCCAGCGTGTGCCGATGGTGGTCGAGGCAAGCGCCCCCACCAGGGCCCAGCTTTTGCCGATGGTGATCGAGGCAACCGGCCGCTCCAGGGCCCAGCGTGTGCCGATGGTTATCGGGGCAACCGGCCGCACCAGGGCCCAGGGTCTGCGGATGGTGCTCGAGGCAACCGCCCGCACCAAGGCTCAGCATGTGCCGCTGGTGATCGAGGCAACAACCCACACCAGGGCCCAGCTTGTGCCGATGGCGGTCGAGGCAAGTGCCCGTACCGAAGGGCAGCCTATGCCGATGATGGTCGATGCATGTGCCATCACCATG
>NW_028323014.1:930000-935000 GCF_047325235.1 Durio zibethinus | reverse complement strand
GTGCCCGTACCGAAGGGCAACCTATGCCGATGATGGTCGATGCATGTGCCATCACCATGCGTCATCATGTGCCATTGATGGTCGAGGCCTTGGCCGAAGTTCGATTTTGAGCCACGGTGCCCATGCTTGGCTCCAGCATGTGCTGGTGCCGCATTTTTTTCACTCGGGACAGCATCGCCGGAGCATCGCCGGAGCATCGCCGGAGTACCGCCGGAGAACCTGACCGGCGGCATTGGGGTTCCGGCGATTGGGAGGGGGGCCGGGGGGGTGTGCGCACATGATGTGCGATGGGTGCTGGTACTTGGCCTTGTGTTGGCCCCCTATCCCTCATCAAACCTCTGAGAATTCACACCCCCTTAAAGAGCATTTGAGATTTTACAGGTTTGCTACCAGTAGCCGTTAAAGTGTCTGAAATGGGGACACTTTTTTCAAACGGTCACAAAATCTTCTCTACTTCGAGTTTTTAGCTGAATTTTTTTGTGCATGCCAACAAAAATAGAAGGATCATGCCTACAAAATTTGGGGCCAAAAATCCTTATAAAAAAATTTTAAAAAATCCCGAACCGCAAAAAGTTTCGAAAATCGTGAAAAATAGAAAACGAGTCATCTTCCAACGAAACTTCACGTGAAGGCTTAGGGGACCATTGTATGAATTTACAAGCCATAAAAATGGCATTGGCACGGCAGAAATTTGAAGATGTGCCTAAACCCACCAGGGCCCAGCGTGTGCCGATGGTGCTCGAGGCAACCGCCCGCACCAGGGCCCAGCGTGTGCCGATGGTGCCCGAGGCAAGCGCCCGCACCAGGGCCCAGCGTGTGCCGATGGTGGTCGAGGCAACCGCCCGCACCAGGGCCGATAGTGTGCCGATGGTGCTCGAGGCAACCTGTCGCACCAGGGCCCAGCGTGTGCCGATGGTGATCGAGGCAACCTGCCGCACCAGGGCCCAGCGTGTGCCGATGGTGGTCGAGGCAAGCGCCCGCACCAGCGCCCAGCGTGTGCCGATGGTGCTCGAGGCAACCGACCGCACCAGGGCCCAGCGTGTGCCGATGGTGCTCGAGGCAACCTGCCGCACCAGGGCCCAGCGTGTGCCGATGGTGCTCGAGGCAACCTGCCGCACCAGGGCCCAGCGTGTGCCGATGGTGGTCGAGGCAAGCGCCGGGCCCAGCGTGTGCCGATGGTGCTCGAGGCAACCTGCCGCACCAGGGCCGAGCGTGTGCCGATGGTGCTCGAGGCAAGCGCCCGCACCAGGGCCCAGCGTGTGCCGATGGTGGTCGAGGCAACCTGCCGCACCAGGGCCCAGCGTGTGCCGATGGTGCTCGAGGCAACCGACCGCACCAGGGCCGAGCGTGTGCCGATGGTGGTCGAGGCAAGCGCCCGCACCAGGGCCCAGCGTGTGCCGATGGTGCTCGAGGCAAGCGCCCGCACCAGGGCCGAGCGTGTGCCGATGGTGCTCGAGGCAACCGACCGCACCAGGGCCCAGCGTGTGCCGATGGTGCTCGAGGCAACCTGCCGCACCAGGGCCCAGCGTGTGCCGATGGTGCTCGAGGCAACCTGCCGCACCAGGGCCCAGCGTGTGCCGATGGTGGTCGAGGCAAGCGCCCGCACCAGGGCCCAGCGTGTGCCGATGGTGGTCGAGGCAACCGCCCGCACCAGGGCCCAGCGTGTGCCGATGGTGCTCGAGGCAACCTGCCGCACCAGGGCCGAGCGTGTGCCGATGGTGCTCGAGGCAAGCGCCCGCACCAGGGCCCAGCGTGTGCCGATGGTGGTCGAGGCAACCTGCCGCACCAGGGCCCAGCGTGTGCCGATGGTGCTCGAGGCAACCGACCGCACCAGGGCCCAGCGTGTGCCGATGGTGGTCGAGGCAAGCGCCCGCACCAGCGCCCAGCGTGTGCCGATGGTGCTCGAGGCAACCGACCGCACCAGGGCCCAGCGTGTGCCGATGGTGCTCGAGGCAACCTGCCGCACCAGGGCCCAGCGTGTGCCGATGGTGCTCGAGGCAACCTGCCGCACCAGGGCCCAGCGTGTGCCGATGGTGGTCGAGGCAAGCGCCCGCACCAGGGCCCAGCGTGTGCCGATGGTGGTCGAGGCAACCGCCCGCACCAGGGCCCAGCGTGTGCCGATGGTGCTCGAGGCAACCTGCCGCACCAGGGCCGAGCGTGTGCCGATGGTGCTCGAGGCAAGCGCCCGCACCAGGGCCCAGCGTGTGCCGATGGTGGTCGAGGCAACCTGCCGCACCAGGGCCCAGCGTGTGCCGATGGTGCTCGAGGCAACCGACCGCACCAGGGCCGAGCGTGTGCCGATGGTGGTCGAGGCAAGCGCCCGCACCAGGGCCCAGCGTGTGCCGATGGTGCTCGAGGCAACCGACCGCACCAGGGCCCAGCGTGTGCCGATGGTGGTCGAGGCAAGCGCCCTCACCAGGGCCCAGCGTGTGCCGATGGTGGTCGAGGCAACGTGCCGCACCAGGGCCCAGCGTGTGCCGATGGTGCTCGAGGCAACCGACCGCACCAGGGCCGAGCGTGTGCCGATGGTGCTCGAGGCAAGCGCCCGCACCAGGGCCCAGCGTGTGCCGATGGTGGTCGAGGCAACCTGCCGCACCAGGGCCCAGCGTGTGCCGATGGTGCTCGAGGCAACCTGCCGCACCAGGGCCCAGCGTGTGCCGATGGTGGTCGAGGCAAGCGCCCGCACCAGGGCCCAGCGTGTGCCGATGGTGGTCGAGGCAACCGCCCGCACCAGGGCCCAGCGTGTGCCGATGGTGGTCGAGGCAACCGCCCGCACCAGGGCCCAGCGTGTGCCGATGGTGGTCGAGGCAACCTGCCGCACCAGGGCCCAGCGTGTGCCGATGGTGCTCGAGGCAACCGACCGCACCAGGGCGGAGCGTGTGCCGATGGTGGTCGAGGCAAGCGCCCGCACCAGGGCCCAGCGTGTGCCGATGGTGGTCGAGGCAACCTGCCGCACCAGGGCCCAACGTGTGCCGATGGTGCTCGGGGCAACCGACCGCACCAGGGTCGAGCGTGTGCCGATGGTGGTCGAGGCAAGCTGCCGCACCAGGGCCCAGCGTGTGCCGATGGTGGTCGAGGCAACCGCCCGCACCAGGGCCCAGCGTGTGCCGATGGTGATCGAGGCAACCTGCCGCACCAGGGCCCAGCGTGTGCCGATGGTGGTCGAGGGAACCTGCCGCACCAGGGCCCAGCGTGTGCCGATGGTGGTCGAGGCAAGCGCCCGCACCAGGGCCCAGCGTGTGCCGATGGTGGTCGAGGCAACCGACCGCACCAGGGCCCAGCGTGTGCCGATGGTGCTCGAGGCAACCTGCCGCACCAGGGCCCAGCGTGTGCCGATGGTGGTCGAGGCAAGCGCCCACACCAGGGCCCAGCGTGTGCCGATGGTGGTCGAGGCAACCTGCCGCACCAGGGCCCAGCGTGTGCCGATGGTGCTCGAGGCAACCGACCGCACCAGGGCCGAGCGTGTGAGGCAAGCGCCCGCACCAGGGCCCAGCATGTGCCGATGGTGCTCGAGGCAACCGACCGCACCAGGGCCGAGCGTGTGCCGATGGTGCTCGAGGCAAGCTGCCGCACCAGGGCCCAGCGTGTGCCGATGGTGGTCGAGGCAACCGCCCGCACCAGGGCCCAGCGTGTGCCGATGGTGATCGAGGCAACCGACCGCACCAGGGCCCAGCGTGTGCCGATGGTGCTCGAGGCAACCTGCCGCACCAGGGCCCAGCGTGTGCCGATGGTGCTCGAGGCAACCTGCCGCACCAGGGCCCAGCGTGTGCCGATGGTGGTCGAGGCAAGCGCCCGCACCAGGGCCCAGCGTGTGCCGATGGTGCTCGAGGCAAGCGCCCGCACCAGGGCCCAGCGTGTGCCGATGGTGGTCGAGGCAACCTGCCGCACCAGGGCCCAGCGTGTGCCGATGGTGGTCGAGGCAAGCGCCGGCACCAGGGCCCAGCGTGTGCCGATGGTGCTCGAGGCAAGCGCCCGCACCAGGGCCCAGCGTGTGCCGATGGTGGTCGAGGCAAGCGCCCGCACCAGGGCCCAGCGTGTGCCGATGGTGGTCGAGGCAAGCGCCCGCACCAGGGCCCAACGTGTGCCGATGGTGCTGGGGGCAACCGCCCGCACCAGGGCCCAGCGTGTGCCGATGGTGGTCGAGGCAAGCGCCCGCACCAGTGCCCAGCGTGGGCCGATGGTGGTCGAGGCAAGCGCCCCCACCAGGGCCCAGCTTTTGCCGATGGTGATCGAGGCAACCGGCCGCTCCAGGGCCCAGCGTGTGCCGATGGTTATCGGGGCAACCGGCCGCACCAGGGCCCAGGGTCTGCGGATGGTGCTCGAGGCAACCGCCCGCACCAAGGCTCAGCATGTGCCGCTGGTGATCGAGGCAACAACCCACACCAGGGCCCAGCTTGTGCCGATGGCGGTCGAGGCAAGTGCCCGTACCGAAGGGCAGCCTATGCCGATGATGGTCGATGCATGTGCCATCACCATGCGTCATCATGTGCCATTGATGGTCGAGGCCTTGGCCGAAGTTCGATTTTGAGCCACGGTGCCCATGCTTGGCTCCAGCATGTGCTGGTGCCGCATTTTTTTCACTCGGGACAGCATCGCCGGAGCATCGCCGGAGCATCGCCGGAGTACCGCCGGAGAACCTGACCGGCGGCATTGGGGTTCCGGCGATTGGGAGGGGGGCCGGGGGGTGTGCGCACATGACGTGCGATGGGTGCTGGTGCTTGGCCCTTGTGTTGGCCCCCTATCCCTCATCAAACCTCTGAGAACTCACACGCCCCGAGCCGATCGGCGGACCGGCTCTCGCCGTTCCACATCCGACCGGGGCGCATCGCCGGCCCCCATCCGCTTCCCTCCCGACAATTTCAAGCACTCTTTGACTCTCTTTTCAAAGTCCTTTTCATCTTTCCCTCGCGGTACTTGTTCGCTATCGGTCTCTCGCCCGTATTCAGCCTTGGACGGAATTTACCGCCCGATTGGGGCTGCATTCCCAAACAACCCGACTC
>NW_028323014.1:920000-925000 GCF_047325235.1 Durio zibethinus | reverse complement strand
AACCGCCCGCACCAAGGCTCAGCATGTGCCGATTGTGATCGAGGCAACAACCCACACCAGGGCCCAGCTTGTGCCGATGGCGGTCGAGGCAAGTGCCCGTACCGAAGGGCAACCTATGCCGATGATGGTCGATGCATGTGCCATCACCATGCGTCATCATGTGCCATTGATGGTCGAGGCCTTGGCCGAAGTTCGATTTTGAGCCACGGTGCCCATGCTTGGCTCCAGCATGTGCTGGTGCCGCATTTTTTTCACTCGGGACAGCATCGCCGGAGCATCGCCGGAGCATCGCCGGAGTACCGCCGGAGAACCTGACCGGCGGCATTGGGGTTCCGGCGATTGGGAGGGGGGCCGGGGGGGTGTGCGCACATGATGTGCGATGGGTGCTGGTACTTGGCCTTGTGTTGGCCCCCTATCCCTCATCAAACCTCTGAGAATTCACACCCCCTTAAAGAGCATTTGAGATTTTACAGGTTTGCTACCAGTAGCCGTTAAAGTGTCTGAAATGGGGACACTTTTTTCAAACGGTCACAAAATCTTCTCTACTTCGAGTTTTTAGCTGAATTTTTTTGTGCATGCCAACAAAAATAGAAGGATCATGCCTACAAAATTTGGGGCCAAAAATCCTTATAAAAAAATTTTAAAAAATCCCGAACCGCAAAAAGTTTCGAAAATCGTGAAAAATAGAAAACGAGTCATCTTCCAACGAAACTTCACGTGAAGGCTTAGGGGACCATTGTATGAATTTACAAGCCATAAAAATGGCATTGGCACGGCAGAAATTTGAAGATGTGCCTAAACCCACCAGGGCCCAGCGTGTGCCGATGGTGCTCGAGGCAACCGCCCGCACCAGGGCCCAGCGTGTGCCGATGGTGCCCGAGGCAAGCGCCCGCACCAGGGCCCAGCGTGTGCCGATGGTGGTCGAGGCAACCGCCCGCACCAGGGCCGATAGTGTGCCGATGGTGCTCGAGGCAACCTGTCGCACCAGGGCCCAGCGTGTGCCGATGGTGATCGAGGCAACCTGCCGCACCAGGGCCCAGCGTGTGCCGATGGTGGTCGAGGCAAGCGCCCGCACCAGCGCCCAGCGTGTGCCGATGGTGCTCGAGGCAACCGACCGCACCAGGGCCCAGCGTGTGCCGATGGTGCTCGAGGCAACCTGCCGCACCAGGGCCCAGCGTGTGCCGATGGTGGTCGAGGCAAGCGCCGGGCCCAGCGTGTGCCGATGGTGCTCGAGGCAACCTGCCGCACCAGGGCCGAGCGTGTGCCGATGGTGCTCGAGGCAAGCGCCCGCACCAGGGCCCAGCGTGTGCCGATGGTGGTCGAGGCAACCTGCCGCACCAGGGCCCAGCGTGTGCCGATGGTGCTCGAGGCAACCGACCGCACCAGGGCCGAGCGTGTGCCGATGGTGGTCGAGGCAAGCGCCCGCACCAGGGCCCAGCGTGTGCCGATGGTGCTCGAGGCAAGCGCCCGCACCAGGGCCGAGCGTGTGCCGATGGTGCTCGAGGCAACCGACCGCACCAGGGCGCAGCGTGTGCCGATGGTGCTCGAGGCAACCTGCCGCACCAGGGCCCAGCGTGTGCCGATGGTGCTCGAGGCAACCTGCCGCACCAGGGCCCAGCGTGTGCCGATGGTGGTCGAGGCAAGCGCCCGCACCAGGGCCCAGCGTGTGCCGATGGTGGTCGAGGCAACCGCCCGCACCAGGGCCCAGCGTGTGCCGATGGTGCTCGAGGCAACCTGCCGCACCAGGGCCGAGCGTGTGCCGATGGTGCTCGAGGCAAGCGCCCGCACCAGGGCCCAGCGTGTGCCGATGGTGGTCGAGGCAACCTGCCGCACCAGGGCCCAGCGTGTGCCGATGGTGCTCGAGGCAACCGACCGCACCAGGGCCCAGCGTGTGCCGATGGTGGTCGAGGCAAGCGCCCGCACCAGCGCCCAGCGTGTGCCGATGGTGCTCGAAGCAACCGACCGCACCAGGGCCCAGCGTGTGCCGATGGTGCTCGAGGCAACCTGCCGCACCAGGGCCCAGCGTGTGCCGATGGTGCTCGAGGCAACCTGCCGCACCAGGGCCCAGCGTGTGCCGATGGTGGTCGAGGCAAGCGCCCGCACCAGGGCCCAGCGTGTGCCGATGGTGGTCGAGGCAACCGCCCGCACCAGGGCCCAGCGTGTGCCGATGGTGCTCGAGGCAACCTGCCGCACCAGGGCCGAGCGTGTGCCGATGGTGCTCGAGGCAAGCGCCCGCACCAGGGCCCAGCGTGTGCCGATGGTGGTCGAGGCAACCTGCCGCACCAGGGCCCAGCGTGTGCCGATGGTGCTCGAGGCAACCGACCGCACCAGGGCCGAGCGTGTGCCGATGGTGGTCGAGGCAAGCGCCCGCACCAGGGCCCAGCGTGTGCCGATGGTGCTCGAGGCAACCGACCGCACCAGGGCCGAGCGTGTGCCGATGGTGGTCGAGGCAAGCGCCCTCACCAGGGCCCAGCGTGTGCCGATGGTGGTCGAGGCAACCTGCCGCACCAGGGCCCAGCGTGTGCCGATGGTGCTCGAGGCAACCGACCGCACCAGGGCCGAGCGTGTGCCGATGGTGCTCGAGGCAAGCGCCCGCACCAGGGCCCAGCGTGTGCCGATGGTGGTCGAGGCAACCTGCCGCACCAGGGCCCAGCGTGTGCCGATGGTGCTCGAGGCAACCTGCCGCACCAGGGCCCAGCGTGTGCCGATGGTGGTCGAGGCAAGCGCCCGCACCAGGGCCCAGCGTGTGCCGATGGTGGTCGAGGCAACCGCCCGCACCAGGGCCCAGCGTGTGCCGATGGTGGTCGAGGCAACCGCCCGCACCAGGGCCCAGCGTGTGCCGATGGTGGTCGAGGCAACCTGCCGCACCAGGGCCCAGCGTGTGCCGATGGTGCTCGAGGCAACCGACCGCACCAGGGCGGAGCGTGTGCCGATGGTGGTCGAGGCAAGCGCCCGCACCAGGGCCCAGCGTGTGCCGATGGTGGTCGAGGCAACCTGCCGCACCAGGGCCCAACGTGTGCCGATGGTGCTCGGGGCAACCGACCGCACCAGGGTCGAGCGTGTGCCGATGGTGCTCGAGGCAAGCTGCCGCACCAGGGCCCAGCGTGTGCCGATGGTGGTCGAGGCAACCGCCCGCACCAGGGCCCAGCGTGTGCCGATGGTGATCGAGGCAACCTGCCGCACCAGGGCCCAGCGTGTGCCGATGGTGGTCGAGGGAACCTGCCGCACCAGGGCCCAGCGTGTGCCGATGGTGGTCGAGGCAAGCGCCCGCACCAGGGCCCAGCGTGTGCCGATGGTGGTCGAGGCAACCGACCGCACCAGGGCCCAGCGTGTGCCGATGGTGCTCGAGGCAACCTGCCGCACCAGGGCCCAGCGTGTGCCGATGGTGGTCGAGGCAAGCGCCTACACCAGGGCCCAGCGTGTGCCGATGGTGCTCGAGGCAACCGACCGCACCAGGGCCGAGCGTGTGCCGATGGTGATCGAGGCAACCGACCGCACCAGGGCCCAGCGTGTGCCGATGGTGCTCGAGGCAACCTGCCGCACCAGGGCCCAGCGTGTGCCGATGGTGCTCGAGGCAACCTGCCGCACCAGGGCCCAGCGTGTGCCGATGGTGGTCGAGGCAAGCGCCCGCACCAGGGCCCAGCGTGTGCCGATGGTGCTCGAGGCAAGCGCCCGCACCAGGGCCCAGCGTGTGCCGATGGTGGTCGAGGCAACCTGCCGCACCAGGGCCCAGCGTGTGCCGATGGTGGTCGAGGCAAGCGCCGGCACCAGGGCCCAGCGTGTGCCGATGGTGCTCGAGGCAAGCGCCCGCACCAGGGCCCAGCGTGTGCCGATGGTGGTCGAGGCAAGCGCCCGCACCAGGGCCCAACGTGTGCCGATGGTGCTGGGGGCAACCGCCCGCACCAGGACCCAGCGTGTGCCGATGGTGGTCGAGGCAAGCGCCCCCACCAGGGCCCAGCTTTTGCCGATGGTGATCGAGGCAACCGGCCGCTCCAGGGCCCAGCGTGTGCCGATGGTTATCGGGGCAACCGGCCGCACCAGGGCCCAGGGTCTGCGGATGGTGCTCGAGGCAACCGCCCGCACCAAGGCTCAGCATGTGCCGCTGGTGATCGAGGCAACAACCCACACCAGGGCCCAGCTTGTGCCGATGGCGGTCGAGGCAAGTGCCCGTACCGAAGGGCAGCCTATGCCGATGATGGTCGATGCATGTGCCATCACCATGCGTCATCATGTGCCATTGATGGTCGAGGCCTTGGCCGAAGTTCGATTTTGAGCCACGGTGCCCATGCTTGGCTCCAGCATGTGCTGGTGCCGCATTTTTTTCACTCGGGACAGCATCGCCGGAGCATTGCCGGAGCATCGCCGGAGTACCGCCGGAGAACCTGACCGGCGGCATTGGGGTTCCGGCGATTGGGAGGGGGGCCGGGGGGGTGTGCGCACATGACGTGCGATGGGTGCTGGTGCTTGGCCCTTGTGTTGGCCCCCTATCCCTCATCAAACCTCTGAGAACTCACACCCCCTTAAAGAGCGTTTGAGATTTTACAGGTTTGCTGCCAGTAGCCGTTGAAGTGTCTGAAACGGGGACACTTTTTTCAAACGGTCGCGAAATCTTCTCCGCTTCGAGTTTTTAGCTGAATTTTTTTGTGCATGCCAACAAAAATAGAAGGATCACGTCCACAAAATTTGGGGCCAAAACTCCTTCTAAAAAAATTCTAAAAAATCCCGAACCGCAAAAAGTTTCGAAAATCGTGAAAAATAGAAAACGAGTCATCTTGCAACGAAACTTCACGTGAAGGCTTAGGGGACCATTGTATGAATTTACAAGCCATAAAAATGGCATTGGCACGGCAGAAATTTGAAGATGTGCCTAAACCCACCTACCACCCGATCGATCCCCGGCTTGCGCATCCTGCCTCTCCGGCCGGCTGAGCGCCCGCACGCTCGTTCCGTGGGTTGACTTAGGCATACGGAGCTTATTCCATGTCTAAGCCCCAGTCGGA
>NW_028323014.1:905000-910000 GCF_047325235.1 Durio zibethinus | reverse complement strand
TGGTGGTCGAGGCAACCGCCCGCACCAGGGCCGATAGTGTGCCGATGGTGCTCGAGGCAACCTGTCGCACCAGGGCCCAGCGTGTGCCGATGGTGATCGAGGCAACCTGCCGCACCAGGGCCCAGCGTGTGCCGATGGTGGTCGAGGCAAGCGCCCGCACCAGCGCCCAGCGTGTGCCGATGGTGCTCGAGGCAACCGACCGCACCAGGGCCCAGCGTGTGCCGATGGTGCTCGAGGCAACCTGCCGCACCAGGGCCCAGCGTGTGCCGATGGTGCTCGAGGCAACCTGCCGCACCAGGGCCCAGCGTGTGCCGATGGTGGTCGAGGCAAGCGCCGGGCCCAGCGTGTGCCGATGGTGCTCGAGGCAACCTGCCGCACCAGGGCCGAGCGTGTGCCGATGGTGCTCGAGGCAAGCGCCCGCACCAGGGCCCAGCGTGTGCCGATGGTGGTCGAGGCAACCTGCCGCACCAGGGCCCAGCGTGTGCCGATGGTGCTCGAGGCAACCGACCGCACCAGGGCCGAGCGTGTGCCGATGGTGGTCGAGGCAAGCGCCCGCACCAGGGCCCAGCGTGTGCCGATGGTGCTCGAGGCAAGCGCCCGCACCAGGGCCGAGCGTGTGCCGATGGTGCTCGAGGCAACCGACCGCACCAGGGCCCAGCGTGTGCCGATGGTGCTCGAGGCAACCTGCCGCACCAGGGCCCAGCGTGTGCCGATGGTGCTCGAGGCAACCTGCCGCACCAGGGCCCAGCGTGTGCCGATGGTGGTCGAGGCAAGCGCCCGCACCAGGGCCCAGCGTGTGCCGATGGTGGTCGAGGCAACCGCCCGCACCAGGGCCCAGCGTGTGCCGATGGTGCTCGAGGCAACCTGCCGCACCAGGGCCGAGCGTGTGCCGATGGTGCTCGAGGCAAGCGCCCGCACCAGGGCCCAGCGTGTGCCGATGGTGGTCGAGGCAACCTGCCGCACCAGGGCCCAGCGTGTGCCGATGGTGCTCGAGGCAACCGACCGCACCAGGGCCCAGCGTGTGCCGATGGTGGTCGAGGCAAGCGCCCGCACCAGCGCCCAGCGTGTGCCGATGGTGCTCGAGGCAACCGACCGCACCAGGGCCCAGCGTGTGCCGATGGTGCTCGAGGCAACCTGCCGCACCAGGGCCCAGCGTGTGCCGATGGTGGTCGAGGCAAGCGCCCGCACCAGGGCCCAGCGTGTGCCGATGGTGGTCGAGGCAACCGCCCGCACCAGGGCCCAGCGTGTGCCGATGGTGCTCGAGGCAACCTGCCGCACCAGGGCCGAGCGTGTGCCGATGGTGCTCGAGGCAAGCGCCCGCACCAGGGCCCAGCGTGTGCCGATGGTGGTCGAGGCAACCTGCCGCACCAGGGCCCAGCGTGTGCCGATGGTGCTCGAGGCAACCGACCGCACCAGGGCCGAGCGTGTGCCGATGGTGGTCGAGGCAAGCGCCCGCACCAGGGCCCAGCGTGTGCCGATGGTGCTCGAGGCAACCGACCGCACCAGGGCCGAGCGTGTGCCGATGGTGGTCGAGGCAAGCGCCCTCACCAGGGCCCAGCGTGTGCCGATGGTGGTCGAGGTAACCTGCCGCACCAGGGCCCAGCGTGTGCCGATGGTGCTCGAGGCAACCGACCGCACCAGGGCCGAGCGTGTGCCGATGGTGCTCGAGGCAAGCGCCCGCACCAGGGCCCAGCGTGTGCCGATGGTGGTCGAGGCAACCTGCCGCACCAGGGCCCAGCGTGTGCCGATGGTGCTCGAGGCAACCTGCCGCACCAGGGCCCAGCGTGTGCCGATGGTGGTCGAGGCAAGCGCCCGCACCAGGGCCCAGCGTGTGCCGATGGTGGTCGAGGCAACCGCCCGCACCAGGGCCCAGCGTGTGCCGATGGTGGTCGAGGCAACCGCCCGCACCAGGGCCCAGCGTGTGCCGATGGTGGTCGAGGCAACCTGCCGCACCAGGGCCCAGCGTGTGCCGATGGTGCTCGAGGCAACCGACCGCACCAGGGCGGAGCGTGTGCCGATGGTGGTCGAGGCAAGCGCCCGCACCAGGGCCCAGCGTGTGCCGATGGTGGTCGAGGCAACCTGCCGCACCAGGGCCCAACGTGTGCCGATGGTGCTCGGGGCAACCGACCGCACCAGGGTCGAGTGTGTGCCGATGGTGGTCGAGGCAAGCTGCCGCACCAGGGCCCAGCGTGTGCCGATGGTGGTCGAGGCAACCGCCCGCACCAGGGCCCAGCGTGTGCCGATGGTGATCGAGGCAACCTGCCGCACCAGGGCCCAGCGTGTGCCGATGGTGGTCGAGGGAACCTGCCGCACCAGGGCCCAGCGTGTGCCGATGGTGGTCGAGGCAAGCGCCCGCACCAGGGCCCAGCGTGTGCCGATGGTGGTCGAGGCAAGCGCCCGCACCAGGGCCCAGCGTGTGCCGATGGTGGTCGAGGCAACCGCCCGCACCAGGGCCCAGCGTGTGCCGATGGTGGTCGAGGCAACCGCCCGCACCAGGGCCCAGCGTGTGCCGATGGTGGTCGAGGCAACCTGCCGCACCAGGGCCCAGCGTGTGCCGATGGTGCTCGAGGCAACCGACCGCACCAGGGCGGAGCGTGTGCCGATGGTGGTCGAGGCAAGCGCCCGCACCAGGGCCCAGCGTGTGCCGATGGTGGTCGAGGCAACCTGCCGCACCAGGGCCCAACGTGTGCCGATGGTGCTCGGGGCAACCGACCGCACCAGGGTCGAGCGTGTGCCGATGGTGCTCGAGGCAAGCTGCCGCACCAGGGCCCAGCGTGTGCCGATGGTGGTCGAGGCAACCGCCCGCACCAGGGCCCAGCGTGTGCCGATGGTGATCGAGGCAACCTGCCGCACCAGGGCCCAGCGTGTGCCGATGGTGGTCGAGGGAACCTGCCGCACCAGGGCCCAGCGTGTGCCGATGGTGGTCGAGGCAAGCGCCCGCACCAGGGCCCAGCGTGTGCCGATGGTGGTCGAGGCAACCGACCGCACCAGGGCCCAGCGTGTGCCGATGGTGCTCGAGGCAACCTGCCGCACCAGGGCCCAGCGTGTGCCGATGGTGGTCGAGGCAAGCGCCCACACCAGGGCCCAGCGTGTGCCGATGGTGGTCGAGGCAACCTGCCGCACCAGGGCCCAGCGTGTGCCGATGGTGCTCGAGGCAACCGACCGCACCAGGGCCGAGCGTGTGAGGCAAGCGCCCGCACCAGGGCCCAGCGTGTGCCGATGGTGCTCGAGGCAACCGACCGCACCAGGGCCGAGCGTGTGCCGATGGTGCTCGAGGCAAGCTGCCGCACCAGGGCCCAGCGTGTGCCGATGGTGGTCGAGGCAACCGCCCGCACCAGGGCCCAGCGTGTGCCGATGGTGATCGAGGCAACCGACCGCACCAGGGCCCAGCGTGTGCCGATGGTGCTCGAGGCAACCTGCCGCACCAGGGCCCAGCGTGTGCCGATGGTGCTCGAGGCAACCTGCCGCACCAGGGCCCAGCGTGTGCCGATGGTGGTCGAGGCAAGCGCCCGCACCAGGGCCCAGCGTGTGCCGATGGTGCTCGAGGCAAGCGCCCGCACCAGGGCCCAGCGTGTGCCGATGGTGGTCGAGGCAACCTGCCGCACCAGGGCCCAGCGTGTGCCGATGGTGGTCGAGGCAAGCGCCGGCACCAGGGCCCAGCGTGTGCCGATGGTGCTCGAGGCAAGCGCCCGCACCAGGGCCCAGCGTGTGCCGATGGTGGTCGAGGCAAGCGCCCGCACCAGGGCCCAACGTGTGCCGATGGTGCTGGGGGCAACCGCCCGCACCAGGGCCCAGCGTGTGCCGATGGTGGTCGAGGCAAGCGCCCGCACCAGTGCCCAGCGTGTGCCGATGGTGGTCGAGGCAAGCGCCCCCACCAGGGCCCAGCTTTTGCCGATGGTGATCGAGGCAACCGGCCGCTCCAGGGCCCAGCGTGTGCCGATGGTTATCGGGGCAACCGGCCGCACCAGGGCCCAGGGTCTGCGGATGGTGCTCGAGGCAACCGCCCGCACCAAGGCTCAGCATGTGCCGCTGGTGATCGAGGCAACAACCCACACCAGGGCCCAGCTTGTGCCGATGGCGGTCGAGGCAAGTGCCCGTACCGAAGGGCAGCCTATGCCGATGATGGTCGATGCATGTGCCATCACCATGCGTCATCATGTGCCATTGATGGTCGAGGCCTTGGCCGAAGTTCGATTTTGAGCCACGGTGCCCATGCTTGGCTCCAGCATGTGCTGGTGCCGCATTTTTTTCACTCGGGACAGCATCGCCGGAGCATCGCCGGAGCATCGCCGGAGTACCGCCGGAGAACCTGACCGGCGGCATTGGGGTTCCGGCGATTGGGAGGGGGGCCGGGGGGGTGTGCGCACATGACGTGCGATGGGTGCTGGTGCTTGGCCCTTGTGTTGGCCCCCTATCCCTCATCAAACCTCTGAGAACTCACACCCCCTTAAAGAGCGTTTGAGATTTTACAGGTTTGCTGCCAGTAGCCGTTGAAGTGTCTGAAACGGGGACACTTTTTTCAAACGGTCGCGAAATCTTCTCCGCTTCGAGTTTTTAGCTGAATTTTTTTGTGCATGCCAACAAAAATAGAAGGATCACGTCCACAAAATTTGGGGCCAAAACTCCTTCTAAAAAAATTCTAAAAAATCCCGAACCGCAAAAAGTTTCGAAAATCGTGAAAAATAGAAAACGAGTCATCTTGCAACGAAACTTCACGTGAAGGCTTAGGGGACCATTGTATGAATTTACAAGCCATAAAAATGGCATTGGCACGGCAGAAATTTGAAGATGTGCCTAAACCCACCTACCACCCGATCGATCCCCGGCTTGCGCATCCTGCCTCTCCGGCCGGCTGAGCGCCCGCACGCTCGTTCCGTGGGTTGACTTAGGCATACGGAGCTTATTCCATGTCTAAGCCCCAGTCGGACCGAGGGTCTCGGCAGCTGGACCGGCAGCGGGATCGGCAGCAGCACGCGGGGGGACCGGGCCGATCCCCGGCT
>NW_028323014.1:892500-897500 GCF_047325235.1 Durio zibethinus | reverse complement strand
CTCGGGCAGCATCGGCTGCGTGCACGGCCTCGTCAAGGCCAAGGCATTTTTGTGGCCGATGAGAAGGGACCGCGAGACCGTCAAATACCGAGAGACTTGGCCGGGCCAAGCCCGCAACCGCAGCTTCTGCTCGCACCACCCCAGGGAGCCGTTGCCCGATTCAGGGACTTGGTCTGGGGTCTAGGGCAGCATCCGCCGCGTGCACGGGCTGGAGCTCGGCTCCTTTTTTTTGCATGCAAGCCAACCGATCGAGGCCATGGGCGCCTGCCGGTCACCGGAGCAACCAGTCGCCGGACAAAAATCGCCGGAAGGCATGCACGCCCTGTATTTCGTTCGAGGGACGTTGGCCGGGGTGCACGCAATGGGAGGCCCATCGCGCACACCTACTCCCCCCGTGGGGGGGGGGAGAGGGGGTGCCGGACCACCACCCCCTAAAGAGCATTAGAGATTTTACAGATATGCTACCAGTAGACGTTAAAATGTCTGAAACGGGGACACTTTTTCCAAACAAGCAAATCCCACACCGAGGGTGCGCAGGTGCCGATGGTGGTCGAGGCATGTGCCCGCAACAAGGGCCAACGTGAGCCGATGGTGGTCGAGGCAACCGCCCGCACCAGCTCGAGGCATGTGCCCACACCAAGGCCCGGCATGTATCGATGGTGTTCGACGTAGGGGCAATCTTCTGCTGATGGTGGTCGAGGCAAGAGCCCGCACCAAGGGCCAGCGTGTGCCCATGGTGCTCGAGGCAACCGTCCGCACCAGGGCCCAGCGTGTGCCGATGGTGGTCGAGGCAACCGCCCGCACCAGGGCCCAGCGTGTGCCGATGGTGGTCGAGGCAACCGCCCGCACCAAGGGCCGGCTTGTGCCGATGGTGTTCGAGGCAACCGCCCGCACCAGGGCCCAGCGTGTGCCGATGGTGGTCGAGGCAACCGCCAGCACCAGGGCCCAGCGTGTGCCGATGGTGGTCGAGGCAACCGCCCGCACCAGGGCCCAGCGTGTGCCGATGGTGGTCGAGGCAACCGCCCGCACCAAGGCCGAGCGTGTGCCGATGGTGCTCGAGGCAACCTGCCGCACCAGGGCCCAGCGTGTGCCGATGGTGGTCGAGGCAACCGCCCGCACCAGGGCCCAGCGTGTGCCGATGGTGGTCGAGGCAAGCGCCCGCACCAAGGCCGAGCGTGTGCCGATGGTGGTCGAGGCAAGCGCCCGCACCAGGGCCCAGCGTGTGCCGATGGTGGTCGAGGCGAGCGCCCTCACCAAGGCCGAGCGTGTGCCGATGGTGGTCGAGGCAACCGGCCGCACCAAGGGCCGGCGTGTGCCGATGGTGTTCGAGGCAACCGCCCGCACCAGGGCCCAGCGTGTGCCGATGGTGGTCGAGCCAGGAGCCCGCACCAAGGGCCGGCTTGTGCCGATGGTGTTCGGGGCAAGCGCCCGCACCAGGGCCCAGCGTGTGCCGATGGTGCTGGGGGCAAGCGCCCGCCCCAGGGCCCAGCGTGTGCCGATGGTTATCGGGGCAACCGGCCGCACCAGGGCCCAGGGTCTGCCGATGGTGCTCGAGGCAACCGCCCGCACCAAGGCTCAGCATGTGCCGATTGTGATCGAGGCAACAACCCACACCAGGGCCCAGCTTGTGCCGATGGCGGTCGAGGCAAGTGCCCGTACCGAAGGGCAACCTATGCCGATGATGGTCGATGCATGTGCCATCACCATGCGTCATCATGTGCCATTGATGGTCGAGGCCTTGGCCGAAGTTCGATTTTGAGCCACGGTGCCCATGCTTGGCTCCAGCATGTGCTGGTGCCGCATTTTTTTCACTCGGGACAGCATCGCCGGAGCATCGCCGGAGCATCGCCGGAGTACCGCCGGAGAACCTGACCGGCGGCATTGGGGTTCCGGCGATTGGGAGGGGGGCCGGGGGGGTGTGCGCACATGATGTGCGATGGGTGCTGGTACTTGGCCTTGTGTTGGCCCCCTATCCCTCATCAAACCTCTGAGAATTCACACCCCCTTAAAGAGCATTTGAGATTTTACAGGTTTGCTACCAGTAGCCGTTAAAGTGTCTGAAATGGGGACACTTTTTTCAAACGGTCACAAAATCTTCTCTACTTCGAGTTTTTAGCTGAATTTTTTTGTGCATGCCAACAAAAATAGAAGGATCATGCCTACAAAATTTGGGGCCAAAAATCCTTATAAAAAAATTTTAAAAAATCCCGAACCGCAAAAAGTTTCGAAAATCGTGAAAAATAGAAAACGAGTCATCTTCCAACGAAACTTCACGTGAAGGCTTAGGGGACCATTGTATGAATTTACAAGCCATAAAAATGGCATTGGCACGGCAGAAATTTGAAGATGTGCCTAAACCCACCAGGGCCCAGCGTGTGCCGATGGTGCTCGAGGCAACCGCCCGCACCAGGGCCCAGCGTGTGCCGATGGTGCCCGAGGCAAGCGCCCGCACCAGGGCCCAGCGTGTGCCGATGGTGGTCGAGGCAACCGCCCGCACCAGGGCCGATAGTGTGCCGATGGTGCTCGAGGCAACCTGTCGCACCAGGGCCCAGCGTGTGCCGATGGTGATCGAGGCAACCTGCCGCACCAGGGCCCAGCGTGTGCCGATGGTGGTCGAGGCAAGCGCCCGCACCAGCGCCCAGCGTGTGCCGATGGTGCTCGAGGCAACCGACCGCACCAGGGCCCAGCGTGTGCCGATGGTGCTCGAGGCAACCTGCCGCACCAGGGCCCAGCGTGTGCCGATGGTGCTCGAGGCAACCTGCCGCACCAGGGCCCAGCGTGTGCCGATGGTGGTCGAGGCAAGCGCCGGGCCCAGCGTGTGCCGATGGTGCTCGAGGCAACCTGCCGCACCAGGGCCGAGCGTGTGCCGATGGTGCTCGAGGCAAGCGCCCGCACCAGGGCCCAGCGTGTGCCGATGGTGGTCGAGGCAACCTGCCGCACCAGGGCCCAGCGTGTGCCGATGGTGCTCGAGGCAACCGACCGCACCAGGGCCGAGCGTGTGCCGATGGTGGTCGAGGCAAGCGCCCGCACCAGGGCCCAGCGTGTGCCGATGGTGCTCGAGGCAAGCGCCCGCACCAGGGCCGAGCGTGTGCCGATGGTGCTCGAGGCAACCGACCGCACCAGGGCCCAGCGTGTGCCGATGGTGCTCGAGGCAACCTGCCGCACCAGGGCCCAGCGTGTGCCGATGGTGCTCGAGGCAACCTGCCGCACCAGGGCCCAGCGTGTGCCGATGGTGGTCGAGGCAAGCGCCCGCACCAGGGCCCAGCGTGTGCCGATGGTGGTCGAGGCAACCGCCCGCACCAGGGCCCAGCGTGTGCCGATGGTGCTCGAGGCAACCTGCCGCACCAGGGCCGAGCGTGTGCCGATGGTGCTCGAGGCAAGCGCCCGCACCAGGGCCCAGCGTGTGCCGATGGTGGTCGAGGCAACCTGCCGCACCAGGGCCCAGCGTGTGCCGATGGTGCTCGAGGCAACCGACCGCACCAGGGCCCAGCGTGTGCCGATGGTGGTCGAGGCAAGCGCCCGCACCAGCGCCCAGCGTGTGCCGATGGTGCTCGAGGCAACCGACCGCACCAGGGCCCAGCGTGTGCCGATGGTGCTCGAGGCAACCTGCCGCACCAGGGCCCAGCGTGTGCCGATGGTGCTCGAGGCAACCTGCCGCACCAGGGCCCAGCGTGTGCCGATGGTGGTCGAGGCAAGCGCCCGCACCAGGGCCCAGCGTGTGCCGATGGTGGTCGAGGCAACCGCCCGCACCAGGGCCCAGCGTGTGCCGATGGTGCTCGAGGCAACCTGCCGCACCAGGGCCGAGCGTGTGCCGATGGTGCTCGAGGCAAGCGCCCGCACCAGGGCCCAGCGTGTGCCGATGGTGGTCGAGGCAACCTGCCGCACCAGGGCCCAGCGTGTGCCGATGGTGCTCGAGGCAACCGACCGCACCAGGGCCGAGCGTGTGCCGATGGTGGTCGAGGCAAGCGCCCGCACCAGGGCCCAGCGTGTGCCGATGGTGCTCGAGGCAACCGACCGCACCAGGGCCGAGCGTGTGCCGATGGTGGTCGAGGCAAGCGCCCTCACCAGGGCCCAGCGTGTGCCGATGGTGGTCGAGGCAACCTGCCGCACCAGGGCCCAGCGTGTGCCGATGGTGCTCGAGGCAACCGACCGCACCAGGGCCGAGCGTGTGCCGATGGTACTCGAGGCAAGCGCCCGCACCAGGGCCCAGCGTGTGCCGATGGTGGTCGAGGCAACCTGCCGCACCAGGGCCCAGCGTGTGCCGATGGTGCTCGAGGCAACCTGCCGCACCAGGGCCCAGCGTGTGCCGATGGTGGTCGAGGCAAGCGCCCGCACCAGGGCCCAGCGTGTGCCGATGGTGGTCGAGGCAACCGCCCGCACCAGGGCCCAGCGTGTGCCGATGGTGGTCGAGGCAACCGCCCGCACCAGGGCCCAGCGTGTGCCGATGGTGGTCGAGGCAACCTGCCGCACCAGGGCCCAGCGTGTGCCGATGGTGCTCGAGGCAACCGACCGCACCAGGGCGGAGCGTGTGCCGATGGTGGTCGAGGCAAGCGCCCGCACCAGGGCCCAGCGTGTGCCGATGGTGGTCGAGGCAACCTGCCGCACCAGGGCCCAACGTGTGCCGATGGTGCTCGGGGCAACCGACCGCACCAGGGTCGAGCGTGTGCCGATGGTGCTCGAGGCAAGCTGCCGCACCAGGGCCCAGCGTGTGCCGATGGTGGTCGAGGCAACCGCCCGCACCAGGGCCCAGCGTGTGCCGATGGTGATCGAGGCAACCTGCCGCACCAGGGCCCAGCGTGTGCCGATGGTGGTCGAGGGAACCTGCCGCACCAGGGCCCAGCGTGTGCCGATGGTGGTCGAGGCAAGCGCCCGCACCAGGGCCCAGCGTGTGCCGATGGTGGTCGAGGCAACCGACCGCACCAGGGCCCAGCGTGTGCCGATGGTGCTCGAGGCAACCTGCCGCACCAGGGCCCAGCGTGTGCCGATGGTGGTCGAGGCAA
>NW_028323014.1:877500-882500 GCF_047325235.1 Durio zibethinus | reverse complement strand
CCGAGGGTGCGCAGGTGCCGATGGTGGTCGAGGCATGTGCCCGCAACAAGGGCCAACGTGAGCCGATGGTGGTCGAGGCAACCGCCCGCACCAGCTCGAGGCATGTGCCCACACCAAGGCCCGGCATGTATCGATGGTGTTCGACGTAGGGGCAATCTTCTGCTGATGGTGGTCGAGGCAAGAGCCCGCACCAAGGGCCAGCGTGTGCCCATGGTGCTCGAGGCAACCGTCCGCACCAGGGCCCAGCGTGTGCCGATGGTGGTCGAGGCAACCGCCCGCACCAGGGCCCAGCGTGTGCCGATGGTGGTCGAGGCAACCGCCCGCACCAAGGGCCGGCTTGTGCCGATGGTGTTCGAGGCAACCGCCCGCACCAGGGCCCAGCGTGTGCCGATGGTGGTCGAGGCAACCGCCAGCACCAGGGCCCAGCGTGTGCCGATGGTGGTCGAGGCAACCGCCCGCACCAGGGCCCAGCGTGTGCCGATGGTGGTCGAGGCAACCGCCCGCACCAAGGCCGAGCGTGTGCCGATGGTGCTCGAGGCAACCTGCCGCACCAGGGCCCAGCGTGTGCCGATGGTGGTCGAGGCAACCGCCCGCACCAGGGCCCAGCGTGTGCCGATGGTGGTCGAGGCAAGCGCCCGCACCAAGGCCGAGCGTGTGCCGATGGTGGTCGAGGCAAGCGCCCGCACCAGGGCCCAGCGTGTGCCGATGGTGGTCGAGGCAAGCGCCCTCACCAAGGCCGAGCGTGTGCCGATGGTGGTCGAGGCAACCGGCCGCACCAAGGGCCGGCGTGTGCCGATGGTGTTCGAGGCAACCGCCCGCACCAGGGCCCAGCGTGTGCCGATGGTGGTCGAGCCAGGAGCCCGCACCAAGGGCCGGCTTGTGCCGATGGTGTTCGGGGCAAGCGCCCGCACCAGGGCCCAGCGTGTGCCGATGGTGCTGGGGGCAAGCGCCCGCCCCAGGGCCCAGCGTGTGCCGATGGTTATCGGGGCAACCGGCCGCACCAGGGCCCAGGGTCTGCCGATGGTGCTCGAGGCAACCGCCCGCACCAAGGCTCAGCATGTGCCGATTGTGATCGAGGCAACAACCCACACCAGGGCCCAGCTTGTGCCGATGGCGGTCGAGGCAAGTGCCCGTACCGAAGGGCAACCTATGCCGATGATGGTCGATGCATGTGCCATCACCATGCGTCATCATGTGCCATTGATGGTCGAGGCCTTGGCCGAAGTTCGATTTTGAGCCACGGTGCCCATGCTTGGCTCCAGCATGTGCTGGTGCCGCATTTTTTTCACTCGGGACAGCATCGCCGGAGCATCGCCGGAGTACCGCCGGAGAACCTGACCGGCGGCATTGGGGTTCCGGCGATTGGGAGGGGGGCCGGGGGGGTGTGCGCACATGATGTGCGATGGGTGCTGGTACTTGGCCTTGTGTTGGCCCCCTATCCCTCATCAAACCTCTGAGAATTCACACCCCCTTAAAGAGCATTTGAGATTTTACAGGTTTGCTACCAGTAGCCGTTAAAGTGTCTGAAATGGGGACACTTTTTTCAAACGGTCACAAAATCTTCTCTACTTCGAGTTTTTAGCTGAATTTTTTTGTGCATGCCAACAAAAATAGAAGGATCATGCCTACAAAATTTGGGGGCAAAAATCCTTATAAAAAAATTTTAAAAAATCCCGAACCGCAAAAAGTTTCGAAAATCGTGAAAAATAGAAAACGAGTCATCTTCCAACGAAACTTCACGTGAAGGCTTAGGGGACCATTGTATGAATTTACAAGCCATAAAAATGGCATTGGCACGGCAGAAATTTGAAGATGTGTATAAACCCACCAGGGCCCAGCGTGTGCCGATGGTGCTCGAGGCAACCGCCCGCACCAGGGCCCAGCGTGTGCCGATGGTGCCCGAGGCAAGCGCCCGCACCAGGGCCCAGCGTGTGCCGATGGTGGTCGAGGCAACCGCCCGCACCAGGGCCGATAGTGTGCCGATGGTGCTCGAGGCAACCTGTCGCACCAGGGCCCAGCGTGTGCCGATGGTGATCGAGGCAACCTGCCGCACCAGGGCCCAGCGTGTGCCGATGGTGGTCGAGGCAAGCGCCCGCACCAGCGCCCAGCGTGTGCCGATGGTGCTCGAGGCAACCGACCGCACCAGGGCCCAGCGTGTGCCGATGGTGCTCGAGGCAACCTGCCGCACCAGGGCCCAGCGTGTGCCGATGGTGCTCGAGGCAACCTGCCGCACCAGGGCCCAGCGTGTGCCGATGGTGGTCGAGGCAAGCGCCGGGCCCAGCGTGTGCCGATGGTGCTCGAGGCAACCTGCCGCACCAGGGCCGAGCGTGTGCCGATGGTGCTCGAGGCAAGCGCCCGCACCAGGGCCCAGCGTGTGCCGATGGTGGTCGAGGCAACCTGCCGCACCAGGGCCCAGCGTGTGCCGATGGTGCTCGAGGCAACCGACCGCACCAGGGCCGAGCGTGTGCCGATGGTGGTCGAGGCAAGCGCCCGCACCAGGGCCCAGCGTGTGCCGATGGTGCTCGAGGCAAGCGCCCGCACCAGGGCCGAGCGTGTGCCGATGGTGCTCGAGGCAACCGACCGCACCAGGGCCCAGCGTGTGCCGATGGTGCTCGAGGCAACCTGCCGCACCAGGGCCCAGCGTGTGCCGATGGTGCTCGAGGCAACCTGCCGCACCAGGGCCCAGCGTGTGCCGATGGTGGTCGAGGCAAGCGCCCGCACCAGGGCCCAGCGTGTGCCGATGGTGGTCGAGGCAACCGCCCGCACCAGGGCCCAGCGTGTGCCGATGGTGCTCGAGGCAACCTGCCGCACCAGGGCCGAGCGTGTGCCGATGGTGCTCGAGGCAAGCGCCCGCACCAGGGCCCAGCGTGTGCCGATGGTGGTCGAGGCAACCTGCCGCACCAGGGCCCAGCGTGTGCCGATGGTGCTCGAGGCAACCGACCGCACCAGGGCCCAGCGTGTGCCGATGGTGGTCGAGGCAAGCGCCCGCACCAGGGCCCAGCGTGTGCCGATGGTGCTCGAGGCAACCGACCGCACCAGGGCCCAGCGTGTGCCGATGGTGCTCGAGGCAACCTGCCGCACCAGGGCCCAGCGTGTGCCGATGGTGGTCGAGGCAACCGCCCGCACCAGGGCCCAGCGTGTGCCGATGGTGCTCGAGGCAACCTGCCGCACCAGGGCCGAGCGTGTGCCGATGGTGCTCGAGGCAAGCGCCCGCACCAGGGCCCAGCGTGTGCCGATGGTGGTCGAGGCAACCTGCCGCACCAGGGCCCAGCGTGTGCCGATGGTGCTCGAGGCAACCGACCGCACCAGGGCCGAGCGTGTGCCGATGGTGCTCGAGGCAAGCGCCCGCACCAGGGCCGAGCGTGTGCCGATGGTGGTCGAGGCAACCGCCCGCACCAGGGCCCAGCGTGTGCCGATGGTGCTCGAGGCAACCGACCGCACCAGGGCGGAGCGTGTGCCGATGGTGGTCGAGGCAAGCGCCCGCACCAGGGCCCAGCGTGTGCCGATGGTGGTCGAGGCAACCTGCCGCACCAGGGCCCAACGTGTGCCGATGGTGCTCGGGGCAACCGACCGCACCAGGGTCGAGCGTGTGCCGATGGTGCTCGAGGCAAGCTGCCGCACCAGGGCCCAGCGTGTGCCGATGGTGGTCGAGGCAACCGCCCGCACCAGGGCCCAGCGTGTGCCGATGGTGATCGAGGCAACCTGCCGCACCAGGGCCCAGCGTGTGCCGATGGTGGTCGAGGGAACCTGCCGCACCAGGGCCCAGCGTGTGCCGATGGTGGTCGAGGCAAGCGCCCGCACCAGGGCCCAGCGTGTGCCGATGGTGGTCGAGGCAACCGACCGCACCAGGGCCCAGCGTGTGCCGATGGTGCTCGAGGCAACCTGCCGCACCAGGGCCCAGCGTGTGCCGATGGTGGTCGAGGCAAGCGCCCACACCAGGGCCCAGCGTGTGCCGATGGTGGTCGAGGCAACCTGCCGCACCAGGGCCCAGCGTGTGCCGATGGTGCTCGAGGCAACCGACCGCACCAGGGCCAAGCGTGTGAGGCAAGCGCCCGCACCAGGGCCCAGCATGTGCCGATGGTGCTCGAGGCAACCGACCGCACCAGGGCCGAGCGTGTGCCGATGGTGCTCGAGGCAAGCTGCCGCACCAGGGCCCAGCGTGTGCCGATGGTGGTCGAGGCAACCGCCCGCACCAGGGCCCAGCGTGTGCCGATGGTGATCGAGGCAACCGACCGCACCAGGGCCCAGCGTGTGCCGATGGTGCTCGAGGCAACCTGCCGCACCAGGGCCCAGCGTGTGCCGATGGTGCTCGAGGCAACCTGCCGCACCAGGGCCCAGCGTGTGCCGATGGTGGTCGAGGCAAGCGCCCGCACCAGGGCCCAGCGTGTGCCGATGGTGCTCGAGGCAAGCGCCCGCACCAGGGCCCAGCGTGTGCCGATGGTGGTCGAGGCAACCTGCCGCACCAGGGCCCAGCGTGTGCCGATGGTGGTCGAGGCAAGCGCCGGCACCAGGGCCCAGCGTGTGCCGATGGTGCTCGAGGCAAGCGCCCGCACCAGGGCCCAGCGTGTGCCGATGGTGGTCGAGGCAAGCGCCCGCACCAGGGCCCAGCGTGTGCCGATGGTGGTCGAGGCAAGCGCCCGCACCAGGGCCCAACGTGTGCCGATGGTGCTGGGGGCAACCGCCCGCACCAGGGCCCAGCGTGTGCCGATGGTGGTCGAGGCAAGCGCCCGCACCAGTGCCCAGCGTGTGCCGATGGTGGTCGAGGCAAGCGCCCCCACCAGGGCCCAGCTTTTGCCGATGGTGATCGAGGCAACCGGCCGCTCCAGGGCCCAGCGTGTGCCGATGGTTATCGGGGCAACCGGCCGCACCAGGGCCCAGGGTCTGCGGATGGTGCTCGAGGCAACCGCCCGCACCAAGGCTCAGCATGTGCCGCTGGTGATCGAGGCAACAACCCACACCAGGGCCCAGCTTGTGCCGATGGCGGTCGAGGCAAGTGCCCG
>NW_028323014.1:852500-857500 GCF_047325235.1 Durio zibethinus | reverse complement strand
ATTTCGTTCGAGGGACGTTGGCCGGGGTGCACGCAATGGGAGGCCCATCGCGCACACCTACTCCCCCCGTGGGGGGGGGAGAGGGGGTGCCGGACCACCACCCCCTAAAGAGCATTAGAGATTTTACAGATATGCTACCAGTAGACGTTAAAATGTCTGAAACGGGGACACTTTTTCCAAACAAGCAAATCCCACACCGAGGGTGCGCAGGTGCCGATGGTGGTCGAGGCATGCGCCCGCACCAGGGCCCAGCGTGTGCCGATGGTGGTCGAGGCAACCGCCCGCACCAGCTCGAGGCATGTGCCCACACCAAGGCCCGGCATGTATCGATGGTGTTCGACGTAGGGGCCATCTTCTGCTGATGGTGGTCGAGGCAAGAGCCCGCACCAAGGGCCAGCGTGTGCCCATGGTGCTCGAGGCAACCGTCCGCACCAGGGCCCAGCGTGTGCCGAGGGTGGTCGAGGCAACCGCCCGCACCAGGGCCGGCGTGTGCCGATGGTGCTCGAGGCAACCGCCCGCACCAAGGGCCGGCTTGTGCCGATGGTGTTCGAGGCAACCGCCCGCACCAGGGCCCAGCGTGTGCCGATGGTGGTCGAGGCAACCGCCAGCACCAGGGCCCAGCGTGTGCCGATGGTGGTCGAGGCAACCGCCCGCACCAGGGCCCAGCGTGTGCCGATGGTGGTCGAGGCAACCGCCCGCACCAAGGCCGAGCGTGTGCCGATGGTGGTCGAGGCAAGCGCCCGCACCAGGGCCCAGCGTGTGCCGATGGTGGTCGAGGCAAGCGCCCGCACCAGGGCCCAGCGTGTGCCGATGGTGGTCGAGGCAAGCGCCCGCACCAGGGCCCAGCGTGTGCCGATGGTGGTCGAGGCAAGCGCCCTCACCAAGGCCGAGCGTGTGCCGATGGTGGTCGAGGCAACCGGCCGCACCAAGGGCCGGCGTATGCCGATGGTGTTCGAGGCAACCGCCCGTACCAGGGCCCAGCGTGTGCCGATGGTGGTCGAGCCAGGAGCCCGCACCAAGGGCCGGCTTGTGCCGATGGTGTTCGGGGCAACCGCCCGCACCAGGGCCCTGCGTGTGCCGATGGTGCTGGGGGCAAGCGCCCGCACCAGGGCCCAGCGTGTGCCGATGGTGCTGGGGGCAACCGCCCGGACCAGGGCCCAACGTGTGCCGATGGTGGTCGAGGGAACCGCCCGCGTGTGCCGATGGTGCTGGGGGCAAGCGCCCGCCCCAGGGCCCAGCGTGTGCCGATGGTGGTCGAGGCAAGCGCCCTCACCACCCCGAGCGTGTGCCGATGGTGGTCGAGGCAACCGCCCGCACCAGGGCCCAGCGTGTGCCGATGGTGGTCGAGGCAAGCGCCCGCACCAAGGCCGAGCGTGTGCCGATGGTGGTCGAGGCAAGCGCCCGCACCAGGGCCCAGCGTGTGCCGATGGTGGTCGAGGCAAGCGCCCTCACCAAGGCCGAGCGTGTGCCGATGGTGGTCGAGGCAACCGGCCGCACCAAGGGCCGGCGTGTGCCGATGGTGTTCGAGGCAACCGCCCGCACCAGGGCCCAGCGTGTGCCGATGGTGGTCGAGCCAGGAGCCCGCACCAAGGGCCGGCTTGTGCCGATGGTGTTCGGGGCAACCGCCCGCACCAGGGCCCTGCGTGTGCCGATGGTGCTGGGGGCAAGCGCCCGCACCAGGGCCCAGCGTGTGCCGATGGTGCTGGGGGCAACCGCCCGGACCAGGGCCCAACGTGTGCCGATGGTGGTCGAGGGAACCGCCCGCACCAGGGCCCAGCGTGTGCCGATGGTGCTGGGGGCAAGCGCCCGCCCCAGGGCCCAGCGTGTGCCGATGGTTATCGGGGCAACCGGCCGCACCAGGGCCCAGGGTCTGCCGATGGTGCTCGAGGCAACCGCCCGCACCAAGGCTCAGCATGTGCCGATTGTGATCGAGGCAACAACCCACACCAGGGCCCAGCTTGTGCCGATGGCGGTCGAGGCAAGTGCCCGTACCGAAGGGCAGCCTATGCCGATGATGGTCGATGCATGTGCCATCACCATGCGTCATCATGTGCCATTGATGGTCGAGGCCTTGGCCGAAGTTCGATTTTGAGCCACGGTGCCCATGCTTGGCTCCAGCATGTGCTGGTGCCGCATTTTTTTCACTCGGGACAGCATCGCCGGAGCATCGCCGGAGCATCGCCGGAGCGTCGCCGGAGTACCGCCGGAGAACCTGACCGGCGGCATTGGGGTTCCGGCGATTGGGAGGGGGGCCGGGGGGGTGTGCGCACATGATGTGCGATGGGTGCTGGTACTTGGCCTTGTGTTGGCCCCCTATCCCTCATCAAACCTCTGAGAATTCACACCCCCTTAAAGAGCATTTGAGATTTTACAGGTTTGCTACCAGTAGCCGTTAAAGTGTCTGAAATGGGGACACTTTTTTCAAACGGTCACAAAATCTTCTCTACTTCGAGTTTTTAGCTGAATTTTTTTGTGCATGCCAACAAAAATAGAAGGATCATGCCTACAAAATTTGGGGCCAAAAATCGATATAAAAAAATTTTAAAAAATCCCGAACCGCAAAAAGTTTCGAAAATCGTGAAAAATAGAAAACGAGTCATCTTCCAACGAAACTTCACGTGAAGGCTTAGGGGACCATTGTATGAATTTACAAGCCATAAAAATGGCATTGGCACGGCAGAAATTTGAAGATGTGCCTAAACCCACCAGGGCCCAGCGTGTGCCAATGGTGCTCGAGGCAAGCGCCCGCACCAGGGCCCAGCGTGTGCCGATGGTGGTCGAGGCAACCGCCCGCACCAGGGCCGATAGTGTGCCGATGGTGCTTGAGGCAACCTGTCGCACCAGGGCCCAGCGTGTGCCGATGGTGATCGAGGCAACCTGCCGCACCAGGGCCCAGCGTGTGCCGATGGTGGTCGAGGCAAGCGCCCGCACCAGCGCCCAGCGTGTGCCGATGGTGCTCGAGGCAACCGACCGCACCAGGGCCCAGCGTGTGCCGATGGTGCTCGAGGCAACTTGCCGCACCAGGGCCCAGCGTGTGCCGATGGCGCTCGAGGCAAGCTCCCGCACCAGGGCCCAGCGTGTGCCGATGGTGCTCGAGGCAACCTGCCGCACCAGGGCCCAGCGTGTGCCGATGGTGCTCGAGGCAACCTGCCGCACCAGGGCCCAGCGTGTGCCGATGGTGGTCGAGGCAACCGCCCGCACCAGGGCCCAGCGTGTGCCGATGGTGGTCGAGGCAACCTGCCGCACCAGGGCCCAGCGTGTGCCGATGGTGGTCGAGGCAACCTGCCGCACCAGAGCCCAGCGTGTGCCGATGGTGCTCGAGGCAACCTGCCGCACCAGGGCCCAGCGTGTGCCGATGGTGCTCGAGGCAACCGACCGCACCAGGGCCGAGCGTGTGCCGATGGTGGTCGAGGCAAGCGCCCGCACCAGGGCCCAGCGTGTGCCGATGGTGGTCGAGGCTGCCGATGGTGGTCGAGGCAACCTGCCGCACCAGGGCCCAGCGTGTGCCGATGGTGCTAGAGGCAACCGACCGCACCAGGGCCGAGCGTGTGCCGATGGTGCTCGAGGCAAGCGCCCGCACCAGGGCCCAGCGTGTGCCGATGGTGGTCGAGGCTGCCGATGGTGGTCGAGGCAACCTGCCGCACCAGGGCCCAGCGTGTGCCGATGGTGCTCGAGGCAACCGACCGCACCAGGGCCCAGCGTGTGCCGATGGTGGTCGAGGCAAGCGCCCGCACCAGGGCCCAGCGTGTGCCGATGGTGGTCGAGGCAACCGCCCGCACCAGGGCCCAGCGTGTGCCGATGGTGATCGAGGCAACCGACCGCACCAGGGCCCAGCGTGTGCCGATGGTGGTCGAGGCAAGCGCCCGCACCAGGGCCCAGCGTGTGCCGATGGTGCTCGAGGCAACCGACCGCACCAGGGCCCAGCGTGTGCCGATGGTGCTCGAGGCAACCTGCCGCACCAGGGCCCAGCGTGTGCCGATGGTGGTCGAGGCAAGCGCCCGCACCAGGGCCCAGCGTGTGCCGATGGTGGTCGAGGCAAGCGCCCGCACCAGGGCCCAGCGTGTGCCGATGGTGCTCGAGGCAACCGACCGCACCAGGGCCGAGCGTGTGCCGATGGTGGTCGAGGCAAGCGCCCGCACCAGGGCCCAGCGTGTGCCGATGGTGGTCGAGGCAACCTGTCGCACCAGGGCCCAGCGTGTGCCGATGGTGGTCGAGGCAAGCGCCCGCACCAGGGCCCAGCGTATGCCGATGGTGGTCGAGGCAAGCGCCCGCACCAGGGCCCAACGTGTGCCGATGGTGCTGGGGGCAACCGCCCGCACCAGGGCCCAGCGTGTGCCGATGGTGATCGAGGCAACCGCCCGCACCAGGGCCCAGCGTGTGCCGATGGTGGTCGAGGCAAGCGCCCGCACCAGTGCCCAGCGTGTGCCGATGGTGGTCGAGGCAAGCGCCCGCACCAGGGCCCAGCTTTTGCCGATGGTGATCGAGGCAACCGGCCGCTCCAGGGCCCAGCGTGTGCCGATGGTTATCGGGGCAACCGGCCGCACCAGGGCCCAGGGTCTGCCGATGGTGCTCGAGGCAACCGCCCGCACCAAGGCTCAGCATTTGCCGCTGGTGATCGAGGCAACAACCCACACCAGGGCCCAGCTTGTGCCGATGGCGGTCGAGGCAAGTGCCCGTACCGAAGGGCAGCCTATGCCGATGATGGTCGATGCATGTGCCATCACCATGCGTCATCATGTGCCATTGATGGTCGAGGCCTTGGCCGAAGTTCGATTTTGAGCCACGGTGCCCATGCTTGGCTCCAGCATGTGCTGGTGCCGCATTTTTTTCACTCGGGACAGCATCGCCGGAGCATCGCCGGAGTACCGCCGGAGAACCTGACCGGCGGCATTGGGGTTCCGGCGATTGGGAGGGGGGCCGGGGGGGTGTGCGCACATGACGTGCGATGGGTGCTGGTACTTGGCCCTTGTGTTGGCCCCCTATCCCTCATCAAACCTCTG
>NW_028323014.1:840000-842500 GCF_047325235.1 Durio zibethinus | reverse complement strand
GCGTGTGCCGATGGTGCTGGGGGCAAGCGCCCGCCCCAGGGCCCAGCGTGTGCCGATGGTTATCGGGGCAACCGGCCGCACCAGGGCCCAGGGTCTGCCGATGGTGCTCGAGGCAACCGCCCGCACCAAGGCTCAGCATGTGCCGATTGTGATCGAGGCAACAACCCACACCAGGGCCCAGCTTGTGCCGATGGCGGTCGAGGCAAGTGCCCGTACCGAAGGGCAGCCTATGCCGATGATGGTCGATGCATGTGCCATCACCATGCGTCATCATGTGCCATTGATGGTCGAGGCCTTGGCCGAAGTTCGATTTTGAGCCACGGTGCCCATGCTTGGCTCCAGCATGTGCTGGTGCCGCATTTTTTTGACTCGGGACAGCATCGCCGGAGCATCGCCGGAGCATCGCCGGAGCGTCGCCGGAGTACCGCCGGAGAACCTGACCGGCGGCATTGGGGTTCCGGCGATTGGGAGGGGGGCCGGGGGGGTGTGCGCACATGATGTGCGATGGGTGCTGGTACTTGGCCTTGTGTTGGCCCCCTATCCCTCATCAAACCTCTGAGAATTCACACCCCCTTAAAGAGCATTTGAGATTTTACAGGTTTGCTACCAGTAGCCGTTAAAGTGTCTGAAATGGGGACACTTTTTTCAAACGGTCACAAAATCTTCTCTACTTCGAGTTTTTAGCTGAATTTTTTTGTGCATGCCAACAAAAATAGAAGGATCATGCCTACAAAATTTGGGGCCAAAAATCGATATAAAAAAATTTTAAAAAATCCCGAACCGCAAAAAGTTTCGAAAATCGTGAAAAATAGAAAACGAGTCATCTTCCAACGAAACTTCACATGAAGGCTTAGGGGACCATTGTATGAATTTACAAGCCATAAAAATGGCATTGGCACGGCAGAAATTTGAAGATGTGCCTAAACCCACCAGGGCCCAGCGTGTGCCGATGGTGCTCGAGGCAAGCGCCCGCACCAGGGCCCAGCGTGTGCCGATGGTGGTCGAGGCAACCGCCCGCACCAGGGCCGATAGTGTGCCGATGGTGCTTGAGGCAACCTGTCGCACCAGGGCCCAGCGTGTGCCGATGGTGATCGAGGCAACCTGCCGCACCAGGGCCCAGCGTGTGCCGATGGTGGTCGAGGCAAGCGCCCGCACCAGCGCCCAGCGTGTGCCGATGGTGCTCGAGGCAACCGACCGCACCAGGGCCCAGCGTGTGCCGATGGTGCTCGAGGCAACTTGCCGCACCAGGGCCCAGCGTGTGCCGATGGCGCTCGAGGCAAGCTCCCGCACCAGGGCCCAGCGTGTGCCGATGGTGCTCGAGGCAACCTGCCGCACCAGGGCCCAGCGTGTGCCGATGGTGCTCGAGGCAACCTGCCGCACCAGGGCCCAGCGTGTGCCGATGGTGGTCGAGGCAACCGCCCGCACCAGGGCCCAGCGTGTGCCGATGGTGGTCGAGGCAACCTGCCGCACCAGGGCCCAGCGTGTGCCGATGGTGGTCGAGGCAACCTGCCGCACCAGAGCCCAGCGTGTGCCGATGGTGCTCGAGGCAACCTGCCGCACCAGGGCCCAGCGTGTGCCGATGGTGCTCGAGGCAACCGACCGCACCAGGGCCGAGCGTGTGCCGATGGTGGTCGAGGCAACCGCCCGCACCAGGGCCCAGCGTGTGCCGATGGTGGTCGAGGCTGCCGATGGTGGTCGAGGCAACCTGCCGCACCAGGGCCCAGCGTGTGCCGATGGTGCTCGAGGCAACCGACCGCACCAGGGCCGAGCGTGTGCCGATGGTGCTCGAGGCAAGCGCCCGCACCAGGGCCCAGCGTGTGCCGATGGTGGTCGAGGCTGCCGATGGTGGTCGAGGCAACCTGCCGCACCAGGGCCCAGCGTGTGCCGATGGTGCTCGAGGCAACCGACCGCACCAGGGCCCAGCGTGTGCCGATGGTGGTCGAGGCAAGCGCCCGCACCAGGGCCCAGCGTGTGCCGATGGTGGTCGAGGCAACCGCCCGCACCAGGGCCCAGCGTGTGCCGATGGTGATCGAGGCAACCGACCGCACCAGGGCCCAGCGTGTGCCGATGGTGGTCGAGGCAAGCGCCCGCACCAGGGCCCAGCGTGTGCCGATGGTGGTCGAGGCAAGCGCCCGCACCAGGGCCCAGCGTGTGCCGATGGTGGTCGAGGCAAGCGCCCGCTCCAGGGCCCAGCGTGTGCCGATGGTGCTTGAGGCAACCGACCGCACCAGGGCCGAGCGTGTGCCGATGGTGGTCGAGGCAAGCGCCCGCACCAGGGCCCAGCGTGTGCCGATGGTGGTCGAGGCAACCTGTCGCACCAGGGCCCAGCGTGTGCCGATGGTGGTCGAGGCAAGCGCCCGCACCAGGGCCCAGCGTGTGTCGATGGTGGTCGAGGCAAGCGCCCGCACCAGGGCCCAACGTGTGCCGATGGTGCTGGGGGCAACCGCCCGCACCAGGGCCCAGCGTGTGCCGATGGTGATCGAGGCAACCGCCCGCACCA
>NW_028323014.1:827500-830000 GCF_047325235.1 Durio zibethinus | reverse complement strand
CCCAACGTGTGCCGATGGTGGTCGAGGGAACCGCCCGCACCAGGGCCCAGCGTGTGCCGATGGTGCTGGGGGCAAGCGCCCGCCCCAGGGCCCAGCGTGTGCCGATGGTGGTCGAGGCAAGCGCCCTCACCACCCCGAGCGTGTGCCGATGGTGGTCGAGGCAACCGCCCGCACCAGGGCCCAGCGTGTGCCGATGGTGGTCGAGGCAAGCGCCCGCACCAAGGCCGAGCGTGTGCCGATGGTGGTCGAGGCAAGCGCCCGCACCAGGGCCCAGCGTGTGCCGATGGTGGTCGAGGCAAGCGCCCTCACCAAGGCCGAGCGTGTGCCGATGGTGGTCGAGGCAACCGGCCGCACCAAGGGCCGGCGTGTGCCGATGGTGTTCGAGGCAACCGCCCGCACCAGGGCCCAGCGTGTGCCGATGGTGGTCGAGCCAGGAGCCCGCACCAAGGGCCGGCTTGTGCCGATGGTGTTCGGGGCAACCGCCCGCACCAGGGCCCTGCGTGTGCCGATGGTGCTGGGGGCAAGCGCCCGCACCAGGGCCCAGCGTGTGCCGATGGTGCTGGGGGCAACCGCCCGGACCAGGGCCCAACGTGTGCCGATGGTGGTCGAGGGAACCGCCCGCACCAGGGCCCAGCGTGTGCCGATGGTGCTGGGGGCAAGCGCCCGCCCCAGGGCCCAGCGTGTGCCGATGGTGGTCGAGGCAAGCGCCCTCACCACCCCGAGCGTGTGCCGATGGTGGTCGAGGCAACCGCCCGCACCAGGGCCCAGCGTGTGCCGATGGTGGTCGAGGCAAGCGCCCGCACCAAGGCCGAGCGTGTGCCGATGGTGGTCGAGGCAAGCGCCCGCACCAGGGCCCAGCGTGTGCCGATGGTGGTCGAGGCAAGCGCCCTCACCAAGGCCGAGCGTGTGCCGATGGTGGTCGAGGCAACCGGCCGCACCAAGGGCCGGCGTGTGCCGATGGTGTTCGAGGCAACCGCCCGCACCAGGGCCCAGCGTGTGCCGATGGTGGTCGAGCCAGGAGCCCGCACCAAGGGCCGGCTTGTGCCGATGGTGTTCGGGGCAAGCGCCCGCACCAGGGCCCAGCGTGTGCCGATGGTGCTGGGGGCAAGCGCCCGCCCCAGGGCCCAGCGTGTGCCGATGGTTATCGGGGCAACCGGCCGCACCAGGGCCCAGGGTCTGCCGATGGTGCTCGAGGCAACCGCCCGCACCAAGGCTCAGCATGTGCCGATTGTGATCGAGGCAACAACCCACACCAGGGCCCAGCTTGTGCCGATGGCGGTCGAGGCAAGTGCCCGTACCGAAGGGCAGCCTATGCCGATGATGGTCGATGCATGTGCCATCACCATGCGTCATCATGTGCCATTGATGGTCGAGGCCTTGGCCGAAGTTCGATTTTGAGCCACGGTGCCCATGCTTGGCTCCAGCATGTGCTGGTGCCGCATTTTTTTCACTCGGGACAGCATCGCCGGAGCATCGCCGGAGCATCGCCGGAGCGTCGCCGGAGTACCGCCGGAGAACCTGACCGGCGGCATTGGGGTTCCGGCGATTGGGAGGGGGGCCGGGGGGGTGTGCGCACATGATGTGCGATGGGTGCTGGTACTTGGCCTTGTGTTGGCCCCCTATCCCTCATCAAACCTCTGAGAATTCACACCCCCTTAAAGAGCATTTGAGATTTTACAGGTTTGCTACCAGTAGCCGTTAAAGTGTCTGAAATGGGGACACTTTTTTCAAACGGTCACAAAATCTTCTCTACTTCGAGTTTTTAGCTGAATTTTTTTGTGCATGCCAACAAAAATAGAAGGATCATGCCTACAAAATTTGGGGCCAAAAATCGATATAAAAAAATTTTAAAAAATCCCGAACCGCAAAAAGTTTCGAAAATCGTGAAAAATAGAAAACGAGTCATCTTCCAACGAAACTTCACGTGAAGGCTTAGGGGACCATTGTATGAATTTACAAGCCATAAAAATGGCATTGGCACGGCAGAAATTTGAAGATGTGCCTAAACCCACCAGGGCCCAGCGTGTGCCGATGGTGCTCGAGGCAAGCGCCCGCACCAGGGCCCAGCGTGTGCCGATGGTGGTCGAGGCAACCGCCCGCACCAGGGCCGATAGTGTGCCGATGGTGCTTGAGGCAACCTGTCGCACCAGGGCCCAGCGTGTGCCGATGGTGATCGAGGCAACCTGCCGCACCAGGGCCCAACGTGTGCCGATGGTGGTCGAGGCAAGCGCCCGCACCAGCGCCCAGCGTGTGCCGATGGTGCTCGAGGCAACCGACCGCACCAGGGCCCAGCGTGTGCCGATGGTGCTCGAGGCAACTTGCCGCACCAGGGCCCAGCGTGTGCCGATGGCGCTCGAGGCAAGCTCCCGCACCAGGGCCCAGCGTGTGCCGATGGTGCTCGAGGCAACCTGCCGCACCAGGGCCCAGCGTGTGCCGATGGTGCTCGAGGCAACCTGCCGCACCAGGGCCCAGCGTGTGCCGATGGTGGTCGAGGCAACCG
>NW_028323014.1:812500-817500 GCF_047325235.1 Durio zibethinus | reverse complement strand
GGCATGCACGCCCTGTATTTCGTTCGAGGGACGTTGGCCGGGGTGCACGCAATGGGAGGCCCATCGCGCACACCTACTCCCCCCGTGGGGGGGGGAGAGGGGGTGCCGGACCACCACCCCCTAAAGAGCATTAGAGATTTTACAGATATGCTACCAGTAGACGTTAAAATGTCTGAAACGGGGACACTTTTTCCAAACAAGCAAATCCCACACCGAGGGTGCGCAGGTGCCGATGGTGGTCGAGGCATGCGCCCGCACCAGGGCCCAGCGTGTGCCGATGGTGGTCGAGGCAACCGCCCGCACCAGCTCGAGGCATGTGCCCACACCAAGGCCCGGCATGTATCGATGGTGTTCGACGTAGGGGCCATCTTCTGCTGATGGTGGTCGAGGCAAGAGCCCGCACCAAGGGCCAGCGTGTGCCCATGGTGCTCGAGGCAACCGTCCGCACCAGGGCCCAGCGTGTGCCGATGGTGGTCGAGGCAACCGCCCGCACCAGGGCCGGCGTGTGCCGATGGTGCTCGAGGCAACCGCCCGCACCAAGGGCCGGCTTGTGCCGATGGTGTTCGAGGCAACCGCCCGCACCAGGGCCCAGCGTGTGCCGATGGTGGTCGAGGCAACCGCCAGCACCAGGGCCCAGCGTGTGCCGATGGTGGTCGAGGCAACCGCCCGCACCAGGGCCCAGCGTGTGCCGATGGTGGTCGAGGCAACCGCCCGCACCAAGGCCGAGCGTGTGCCGATGGTGGTCGAGGCAAGCGCCCGCACCAGGGCCCAGCGTGTGCCGATGGTGGTCGAGGCAAGCGCCCGCACCAGGGCCCAGCGTGTGCCGATGGTGGTCGAGGCAAGCGCCCGCACCAGGGCCCAGCGTGTGCCGATGGTGGTCGAGGCAAGCGCCCTCACCAAGGCCGAGCGTGTGCCGATGGTGGTCGAGGCAACCGGCCGCACCAAGGGCCGGCGTATGCCGATGGTGTTCGAGGCAACCGCCCGTACCAGGGCCCAGCGTGTGCCGATGGTGGTCGAGCCAGGAGCCCGCACCAAGGGCCGGCTTGTGCCGATGGTGTTCGGGGCAACCGCCCGCACCAGGGCCCTGCGTGTGCCGATGGTGCTGGGGGCAAGCGCCCGCACCAGGGCCCAGCGTGTGCCGATGGTGCTGGGGGCAACCGCCCGGACCAGGGCCCAACGTGTGCCGATGGTGGTCGAGGGAACCGCCCGCACCAGGGCCCAGCGTGTGCCGATGGTGCTGGGGGCAAGCGCCCGCCCCAGGGCCCAGCGTGTGCCGATGGTGGTCGAGGCAAGCGCCCTCACCACCCCGAGCGTGTGCCGATGGTGGTCGAGGCAACCGCCCGCACCAGGGCCCAGCGTGTGCCGATGGTGGTCGAGGCAAGCGCCCGCACCAAGGCCGAGCGTGTGCCGATGGTGGTCGAGGCAAGCGCCCGCACCAGGGCCCAGCGTGTGCCGATGGTGGTCGAGGCAAGCGCCCTCACCAAGGCCGAGCGTGTGCCGATGGTGGTCGAGGCAACCGGCCGCACCAAGGGCCGGCGTGTGCCGATGGTGTTCGAGGCAACCGCCCGCACCAGGGCCCAGCGTGTGCCGATGGTGGTCGAGCCAGGAGCCCGCACCAAGGGCCGGCTTGTGCCGATGGTGTTCGGGGCAACCGCCCGCACCAGGGCCCTGCGTGTGCCGATGGTGCTGGGGGCAAGCGCCCGCACCAGGGCCCAGCGTGTGCCGATGGTGCTGGGGGCAACCGCCCGGACCAGGGCCCAACGTGTGCCGATGGTGGTCGAGGGAACCGCCCGCACCAGGGCCCAGCGTGTGCCGATGGTGCTGGGGGCAAGCGCCCGCCCCAGGGCCCAGCGTGTGCCGATGGTTATCGGGGCAACCGGCCGCACCAGGGCCCAGGGTCTGCCGATGGTGCTCGAGGCAACCGCCCGCACCAAGGCTCAGCATGTGCCGATTGTGATCGAGGCAACAACCCACACCAGGGCCCAGCTTGTGCCGATGGCGGTCGAGGCAAGTGCCCGTACCGAAGGGCAGCCTATGCCGATGATGGTCGATGCATGTGCCATCACCATGCGTCATCATGTGCCATTGATGGTCGAGGCCTTGGCCGAAGTTCGATTTTGAGCCACGGTGCCCATGCTTGGCTCCAGCATGTGCTGGTGCCGCATTTTTTTCACTCGGGACAGCATCGCCGGAGCATCGCCGGAGCCTCGCCGGAGCGTCGCCGGAGTACCGCCGGAGAACCTGACCGGCGGCATTGGGGTTCCGGCGATTGGGAGGGGGGCCGGGGGGGTGTGCGCACATGATGTGCGATGGGTGCTGGTACTTGGCCTTGTGTTGGCCCCCTATCCCTCATCAAACCTCTGAGAATTCACACCCCCTTAAAGAGCATTTGAGATTTTACAGGTTTGCTACCAGTAGCCGTTAAAGTGTCTGAAATGGGGACACTTTTTTCAAACGGTCACAAAATCTTCTCTACTTCGAGTTTTTAGCTGAATTTTTTTGTGCATGCCAACAAAAATAGAAGGATCATGCCTACAAAATTTGGGGCCAAAAATCGATATAAAAAAATTTTAAAAAATCCCGAACCGCAAAAAGTTTCGAAAATCGTGAAAAATAGAAAACGAGTCATCTTCCAACGAAACTTCACGTGAAGGCTTAGGGGACCATTGTATGAATTTACAAGCCATAAAAATGGCATTGGCACGGCAGAAATTTGAAGATGTGCCTAAACCCACCAGGGCCCAGCGTGTGCCGATGGTGCTCGAGGCAAGCGCCCGCACCAGGGCCCAGCGTGTGCCGATGGTGGTCGAGGCAACCGCCCGCACCAGGGCCGATAGTGTGCCGATGGTGCTTGAGGCAACCTGTCGCACCAGGGCCCAGCGTGTGCCGATGGTGATCGAGGCAACCTGCCGCACCAGGGCCCAGCGTGTGCCGATGGTGGTCGAGGCAAGCGCCCGCACCAGCGCCCAGCGTGTGCCGATGGTGCTCGAGGCAACCGACCGCACCAGGGCCCAGCGTGTGCCGATGGTGCTCGAGGCAACTTGCCGCACCAGGGCCCAGCGTGTGCCGATGGCGCTCGAGGCAAGCTCCCGCACCAGGGCCCAGCGTGTGCCGATGGTGCTCGAGGCAACCTGCCGCACCAGGGCCCAGCGTGTGCCGATGGTGCTCGAGGCAACCTGCCGCACCAGGGCCCAGCGTGTGCCGATGGTGGTCGAGGCAACCGCCCGCACCAGGGCCCAGCGTGTCCAGCGTGTGCCGATGGTGGTCGAGGCAACCTGCCGCACCAGAGCCCAGCGTGTGCCGATGGTGCTCGAGGCAACCTGCCGCACCAGGGCCCAGCGTGTGCCGATGGTGGTCGAGGCAACCGACCGCACCAGGGCCGAGCGTGTGCCGATGGTGGTCGAGGCAAGCGCCCGCACCAGGGCCCAGCGTGTGCCGATGGTGGTCGAGGCTGCCGATGGTGGTCGAGGCAACCTGCCGCACCAGGGCCCAGCGTGTGCCGATGGTGCTCGAGGCAACCGACCGCACCAGGGCCGAGCGTGTGCCGATGGTGCTCGAGGCAAGCGCCCGCACCAGGGCCCAGCGTGTGCCGATGGTGGTCGAGGCTGCCGATGGTGGTCGAGGCAACCTGCCGCACCAGGGCCCAGCGTGTGCCGATGGTGCTCGAGGCAACCGACCGCACCAGGGCCCAGCGTGTGCCGATGGTGGTCGAGGCAAGCGCCCGCACCAGGGCCCAGCGTGTGCCGATGGTGGTCGAGGCAACCGCCCGCACCAGGGCCCAGCGTGTGCCGATGGTGATCGAGGCAACCGACCGCACCAGGGCCCAGCGTGTGCCGATGGTGGTCGAGGCAAGCGCCCGCACCAGGGCCCAGCGTGTGCCGATGGTGCTCGAGGCAACCGACCGCACCAGGGCCCAGCGTGTACCGATGGTGCTCGAGGCAACCTGCCGCACCAGGGCCCAGCGTGTGCCGATGGTGGTCGAGGCAAGCGCCCGCACCAGGGCCCAGCGTGTGCCGATGGTGGTCGAGGCAAGCGCCCGCACCAGGGCCCAGCGTGTGCCGATGGTGCTCGAGGCAACCGACCGCACCAGGGCCGAGCGTGTGCCGATGGTGGTCGAGGCAAGCGCCCGCACCAGGGCCCAGCGTGTGCCGATGGTGGTCGAGGCAACCTGTCGCACCAGGGCCCAGCGTGTGCCGATGGTGGTCGAGGCAAGCGCCCGCACCAGGGCCCAGCGTGTGCCGATGGTGGTCGAGGCAAGCGCCCGCACCAGGGCCCAACGTGTGCCGATGGTGCTGGGGGCAACCGCCCGCACCAGGGCCCAGCGTGTGCCGATGGTGATCGAGGCAACCGCCCGCACCAGGGCCCAGCGTGTGCCGATGGTGGTCGAGGCAAGCGCCCGCACCAGTGCCCAGCGTGTGCCGATGGTGGTCGAGGCAAGCGCCCGCACCAGGGCCCAGCTTTTGCCGATGGTGATCGAGGCAACCGGCCGCTCCAGGGCCCAGCGTGTGCCGATGGTTATCGGGGCAACCGGCCGCACCAGGGCCCAGGGTCTGCCGATGGTGCTCGAGGCAACCGCCCGCACCAAGGCTCAGCATTTGCCGCTGGTGATCGAGGCAACAACCCACACCAGGGCCCAGCTTGTGCCGATGGCGGTCGAGGCAAGTGCCCGTACCGAAGGGCAGCCTATGCCGATGATGGTCGATGCATGTGCCATCACCATGCGTCATCATGTGCCATTGATGGTCGAGGCCTTGGCCGAAGTTCGATTTTGAGCCACGGTGCCCATGCTTGGCTCCAGCATGTGCTGGTGCCGCATTTTTTTCACTCGGGACAGCATCGCCGGAGCATCGCCGGAGTACCGCCGGAGAACCTGACCGGCGGCATTGGGGTTCCGGCGATTGGGAGGGGGGCCGGGGGGGTGTGCGCACATGACGTGCGATGGGTGCTGGTACTTGGCCCTTGTGTTGGCCCCCTATCCCTCATCAAACCTCTGAGAACTC
>NW_028323014.1:795000-802500 GCF_047325235.1 Durio zibethinus | reverse complement strand
TCATGGCAACCTAAGTCCCGGTCATGGCCTTATACAAGGTTGGCTCAGACTAAGCTTTCTCTCAACAAGCACTAGCCCGCGAGGCACTTGAATGGACGCTTCCACCCAAGTCAGCCCTCAATAGATCGAGATCTGAACAAATAACCATAAACCATGGTTAGTCTCAAGCATTCACAATAAGGCACTATATATCAATATCAATCTCATCCATACACACAACAAGGCACATTCACATCGAGAAAGAAAAGAAACACATCGAGGCAACAATCGGGCATTCAATCGAGGCACATATCATTAAAATTGGGAATCATACATCGGGACCTCCCACCATCACCAGGGCCAGGGGGGCAGCCCATGGTGGGTGGCCTAAGCTCGCATAGCACCCGGTGAGACAGCCCAACAATACCCTGCCGGCTCACCCCCCCCTAAAGAGCCTTAGAGATTTTAGAGCTATGCTACCAGTAACCGTTACAATGTTTGAAATGGGGACACTTTTCCTAACACAAGGGGTCTACCCGGCCATGGCCCTATACATGGGTGGCTCATGGCAACCTAAGTCCCGGTCATGGCCTTATACAAGGTTGGCTCATGACATCCTCCCCCACCTATTCTAACGACGTCCTCGTCGACTTGCTGGCTTGAAATTCTTCGATCTTCCTTTGAAATCTCTGGAGGTCGTGCTCTCTCTCCCAGCTGGTTTCTTCTAGGCCTAGTCCCTCCCACTTTACTAAGTACTCCCGAACTAGTCTTCGAGATATCTTGGTTTCCCTGTCAGCTAAGATCTCTTGGACTCGACGCTCTGAAGGTGGTTTCATGGTGATGGCGGCTCTGGTTGGCTCTCTTCGACCAGCATCTGTAGGATCTGCATGGAATGGCTTCAAGTTGCTCACATGAAATACTGGGTGCACCTTCATCCACTTTGGAGGGTCGATTTTGTAGGAAGCATTCCCCACCTTGGAAAGGACCCTTACTGGACCTTCGTACTTGCGCACCAATCTGCGATCTCTCTTCCTCAAGAACCTGGTTTGTTCAGGGACTAATCGAACAAGAACCAAATCCCCAACTTGAAATTGCTGAGCTCTACGACCCTTGTCTGCCCATTTCTTCATCCGTTTTGACGCTTTCTCTAAGTAGGCTTGTGCGATCTCCGTGTTTAGTTTCCATTCCTTGCTGAGGTTGAATGCTCTGGGATTCTTTCCTCCATATTGTTCCAAGGAAGTGTGGGGTAGCCTTGGTAATTGTCCGGTGATCACCTCAAATGGGCTCTTGTTGGTGGAAGAGCTCTTGTTGGAATTAAAACAGAGTTGAGCAACGTCCAATAATGAGGGCCAGTTCTTTTGGTTGGCGTGGACAAAATGCCTCAAGTATTCCTCTAACAATCCATTGAACCGTTCTGTTTGGCCATCAGTTTGAGGGTGATAGCTCGAGGAGATGTTGAGTTGGGACCCCAAAATCTTGAAAAGTTCTCTCCAAAAGGACCCTGTGAATCTAGGATCTCTATCACTGACAATGTTTTGGGGGAGGCCCCAATACTTGACCACATGTTTGAACAATAGTCGAGCTGTGTCCTCCGCTGTACAGTACTTGGGAGCAGGAATGAATGTGGCATACTTAGAGAACCGATCAATCACCACCAAGATAGCTCCAAGATCGCCAACCTTGGGTAGGCTCGAGATGAAATCGAGGGAGATGCTTTACCACGGTTTGGTAGGTACCGATAAAGGTTCAAGCATACCTGCAGGTTTCCTCTTCTCGACTTTGTCTTGTTGGCAAATGAGGCAAGTCTTCGTATATTCCATCACATCTTGTCGCATTTGAGGCCAATAATAACCTTGTTTCAATAACGCCAACGTGCGCTGCCAGCCCGGATGTCCCGCCCATGGGGTGTCATGACACTCCCTCATCAGCATCTGTCTCAGACCTCCTGCTCTTGGCACAAAGACTCGAGGTCCCTTGGTCCACAAGACCCCATTTTCTTTCCAGAAATGTTTGGACTTCCCTTCTTCCACTAGCTTCAAAATGGCACAGGCTTGCGGGTCTTTCCCTAAATGGTCTCCAATCAACTTATGGATGTCTGTAGTGGCTCTGCTAGCCACCATTGGGGCCATTCTTCTGAGGGCCGCTAACTCTGGCCGCCTGCTCAAGGCATCCGCCACTTGATTAGTCTTCCCCGCGGTATGCTCAAAATAAAAGTCGAACTCAGCTAAAAATTCCTGCCACCTAGCTTGTTTCGCCGTGAGTCTTGGTTGGGTGAGGAAGTGGCTAACGGCTGTGTTGTCTGTCTTCACGACAAAGTGCGCACCCAACAAGTAATGCCGCCAAGTCCTCAAGCAATGAACCACCGCAAGGAGCTCTTTCTCCTGGGCTGTGTATTTCCTTTCAGCTTCGCTCAGCTTCCTACTTTCGAATGCTACCGGGTGATGTTGTTGTAAAAGCACACCTCCAATAGCAAAATCCGATGCATCCGTCTGGACTTCAAAAGGCTTTCCAATATCGGGGAGAGCTAAGATGGGATCCTTCATAATAGCATCCTTCAATCCCTCAAAGGCCTCCTGGCACTCATTCGTCCAACACCATTTATGTTCCTTCTTCAGTAGCTCCGTGAGGGCCGTGGTCTTACGAGAGTACCCTTCCACAAACCTTCTATAATAGTTGGCTAGTCCCAAAAAGGAGCGGAGCTCACTAACATTCTTCGGTATCGTCCACTCTTTGATGGCCCTGACTTTTTCCATGTCCATTCGGATGTGGCCACGTTCGACAATGTGACCGAGAAAATGGATTTGGGTCTGAGCGAATGCACACTTCTCCCTTTTTACATATAACTGGTGGTCCTGTAACCTTTGAAATACCTGGCGCAGGTGTTCTTGATGTTCTTCCAACGTGGAGCTATACACCACTATATCATCTAAATAAATGACTACAAACTTGTCTAGGTAGTCATGAAACACCTGATTCATCAATGTACAAAATGTGGCAGGAGCATTGGTTAGTCCAAAAGGCATCACAAGGAATTCAAATGCACCATACCGTGTTACACAGGTGGTCTTCGGCTCATCTCCCTCGAGGATTCTGACCTGATGGTATCCCGATCTCAGGTCCAGTTTGGAGAAGTATTTGGCCCCGCTCAATTGATCAAACAAGTCTGCTATGAGCGGGATAGGATATTTGTTTCTTACGGTGACTTTGTTCAAAGCCCTGTAGTCGACACATAAGCGCAAGCTCCCATCATGCTTTTTCTGGAATAGCACTGGCGCTCCGAAAGGAGCCTTTGATGGTCGGATGAACCCGGCTTGTAGAAGCTCATCCAACTGTTTTCTCAGCTCGGCCAACTCTGGCGGGGCCATGCGATAGGGGGCTCTAGCAGGGGGTTTTGCCCCTGGGAGTAGCTCAATTTCGTGGTCCACTGCTCGTCGAGGGGGTAGAACCTTGGGCAACATCTCTGGCATCACCTCTTTGAATTCTTCTAACACTTTCTTCACGCCATTGGGTATTGGTTCTACTTTCGACCCTTCTTTGTAGATCGGCATGGCCACAAAAGAGGGTTCCCCTCTCTTTACCCCTTTCTTGAATTGCAAAGCCGAAATCATTTTCTTCCCACTCTTTGGCAAGATATTGGCTGGCACCACACATGGGTGTTCTCCTAAGAACAACAAGCAGCTAGCAGCGGGGATAGGGATCACCTGAGCCAACGTCATGAAGTCCAATCCTAGAACGACATCAAAGTCATCCATGGGGGAGACTGTGAAGTCTACCTTCCCTTCCCATGGCCCCAATTGGGTCGTCACACTTTTCGAGCTTCCACTGATTGCAAAGGCTGGCGAATTGACCGCCTTCATTCGCCCACAGTCTTTACCAATCTGAAGACCACACCTTTTTGCTTCTTCTGGTGTGATGAAAGTGTCGGTTGCGCCTGTATCCACCATAGCCTTGGTGGTTTTCCCATTAATCGTCAAGTTCACGTACATCAAGCCTCTGCTCTGCTCTTTCTTTATAGTGTTCAATTGGGTGTGAAGGGCACTGAGGAACCTTATTGAGCCCATCCTGGCTGGCTCCTCTTCAGCTTCTTCAACGCTCTCGGGCACTTTTGCAGACTCTTGGGATGAGGTCCTTAAGGCATTAAGGGCTCCTCGGTGCGGGCACTCAGCCACTCGATGCGGCCCCTTGCAAAGAAAGCAAGCAAGCGGTTGCCTAGGCTTGAAGATCCCTGCGTTGTTTGTCCTAGGCTGGATGCTATCTCGCCCAAAGGACTTCCTGTCTGATCCCCAACTGAAGGGTCGGTCCAACCTAGTTATCTTTCCCCCACTCCCAAGATTAGAGCTACTACCCGGTGGTGGAGGGTTCTTCCGTTTTAACGAACCATCATTAAAATCATGAAGACGTTCCGCTGCAGCCATGGCCGTCGTCACATCTTGCACTCTTTGCCTCTGTAGCTCTGTCCTCGCCCATGGCTTGAGGCCCTCAATAAAATGGAATAACTTGTCCTTCTCGGACATGTCCCTAATATCCAGTATCAGGGTAGAAAAGTTCCTCACGAACTCTCGCACCGTTCCGGTTTGCACCAACTCTCGAAGTCTCCTTCGAGCCATATAATCCACATTCTCCGGAAAAAACTGGTTTTTCAGTTCACGCTTCAGATCTGTCCAGGTCTTAATCGGGCACTCGTCATCGACAAACTTGGAGCGCCACCACAACTTGGCATCCCCTACGAGATACATCGATGCCATTGTCACCTTGTCTTCCTCTGAACTTGTGTGTACAGCTCGGAAGTATTGTTCCATGTCGAACAGGAAATTCTCAAGTTCCTTAGCATCCCTTGCCCCCTCAAAGCACCGAGGCTCCGGTACTTTGGGCCTTTGTCCCCTGTCCGTCGAGCTTGAACTCGAACTGGCCACCGCCATTTGTAGGATGCTCATCTGGGCCCTGAGCTCCTCAAACTCCTTGTGGAGTATGTTCAAGGCATCTCTAGCCTCTTCGCTCACATTGTGGAGAGTATCGGACAACTCCCGCTGGGTTGTCTCGATCTCCCTCACTCGGTCTTTTGTTACCATATGAGTTTTCATTGCGGCCACCGCGGCCTCAAGTTCCTCAATTCTCTGCCGATGATCCGGTCCACCACTTGTGGCCATCTCATCCATTTCTCTAGCACTTCTCAACCGTGCTCTGATACCACGTGTCACGGACTAAGCTTTCTCTCAACAAGCACTAGCCCGCGAGGCACTTGAATGGACGCTTCCACCCAAGTCAGCCCTCAATAGATCGAGATCTGAACAAATAACCATAAACCATGGTTAGTCTCAAGCATTCACAATAAGGCACTATATATCAATATCAATCTCATCCATACACACAACAAGGCACATTCACATCGAGAAAGAAAAGAAACACATCGAGGCAACAATCGGGCATTCAATCGAGGCACATATCATTAAAATTGGGAATCATACATCGGGACCTCCCACCATCACCAGGGCCAGGGGGGCAGCCCATGGTGGGTGGCCTAAGCTCGCATAGCACCCGGTGAGACAGCCCAACAATACCCTGCCGGCTCACCCCCCCCTAAAGAGCCTTAGAGATTTTAGAGCTATGCTACCAGTAACCGTTACAATGTTTGAAATGGGGACACTTTTCCTAACACAAGGGGTCTACCCGGCCATGGCCCTATACATGGGTGGCTCATGGCAACCTAAGTCCCGGTCATGGCCTTATACAAGGTTGGCTCATGACACCCAGCGTGTGCCGATGGTGGTCGAGGCAAGCGCCCGCACCAAGGCCGAGCGTGTGCCGATGGTGGTCGAGGCAAGCGCCCGCACCAGGGCCCAGCGTGTGCCGATGGTGGTCGAGGCAAGCGCCCTCACCAAGGCCGAGCGTGTGCCGATGGTGGTCGAGGCAACCGGCCGCACCAAGGGCCGGCGTGTGCCGATGGTGTTCGAGGCAACCGCCCGCACCAGGGCCCAGCGTGTGCCGATGGTGGTCGAGCCAGGAGCCCGCACCAAGGGCCGGCTTGTGCCGATGGTGTTCGGGGCAACCGCCCGCACCAGGGCCCTGCGTGTGCCGATGGTGCTGGGGGCAAGCGCCCGCACCAGGGCCCAGCGTGTGCCGATGGTGCTGGGGGCAACCGCCCGGACCAGGGCCCAACGTGTGCCGATGGTGGTCGAGGGAACCGCCCGCACCAGGGCCCAGCGTGTGCCGATGGTGCTGGGGGCAAGCGCCCGCCCCAGGGCCCAGCGTGTGCCGATGGTTATCGGGGCAACCGGCCGCACCAGGGCCCAGGGTCTGCCGATGGTGCTCGAGGCAACCGCCCGCACCAAGGCTCAGCATGTGCCGATTGTGATCGAGGCAACAACCCACACCAGGGCCCAGCTTGTGCCGATGGCGGTCGAGGCAAGTGCCCGTACCGAAGGGCAGCCTATGCCGATGATGGTCGATGCATGTGCCATCACCATGCGTCATCATGTGCCATTGATGGTCGAGGCCTTGGCCGAAGTTCGATTTTGAGCCACGGTGCCCATGCTTGGCTCCAGCATGTGCTGGTGCCGCATTTTTTTCACTCGGGACAGCATCGCCGGAGCATCGCCGGAGCGTCGCCGGAGTACCGCCGGAGAACCTGACCGGCGGCATTGGGGTTCCGGCGATTGGGAGGGGGGCCGGGGGGGTGTGCGCACATGATGTGCGATGGGTGCTGGTACTTGGCCTTGTGTTGGCCCCCTATCCCTCATCAAACCTCTGAGAATTCACACCCCCTTAAAGAGCATTTGAGATTTTACAGGTTTGCTACCAGTAGCCGTTAAAGTGTCTGAAATGGGGACACTTTTTTCAAACGGTCACAAAATCTTCTCTACTTCGAGTTTTTAGCTGAATTTTTTTGTGCATGCCAACAAAAATAGAAGGATCATGCCTACAAAATTTGGGGCCAAAAATCGATATAAAAAAATTTTAAAAAATCCCGAACCGCAAAAAGTTTCGAAAATCGTGAAAAATAGAAAACGAGTCATCTTCCAACGAAACTTCACGTGAAGGCTTAGGGGACCATTGTATGAATTTACAAGCCATAAAAATGGCATTGGCACGGCAGAAATTTGAAGATGTGCCTAAACCCACCAGGGCCCAGCGTGTGCCGATGGTGCTCGAGGCAAGCGCCCGCACCAGGGCCCAGCGTGTGCCGATGGTGGTCGAGGCAACCGCCCGCACCAGGGCCGATAGTGTGCCGATGGTGCTTGAGGCAACCTGTCGCACCAGGGCCCAGCGTGTGCCGATGGTGATCGAGGCAACCTGCCGCACCAGGGCCCAGCGTGTGCCGATGGTGGTCGAGGCAAGCGCCCGCACCAGCACCCAGCGTGTGCCGATGGTGCTCGAGGCAACCGACCGCACCAGGGCCCAGCGTGTGCCGATGGTGCTCGAGGCAACTTGCCGCACCAGGGCCCAGCGTGTGCCGATGGCGCTCGAGGCAAGCTCCCGCACCAGGGCCCAGCGTGTGCCGATGGTGCTCGAGGCAACCTGCCG
>NW_028323014.1:780000-785000 GCF_047325235.1 Durio zibethinus | reverse complement strand
TTTTTTTGCATGCAAGCCAACCGATCGAGGCCATGGGCGCCTGCCGGTCACCGGAGCAACCAGTCGCCGGACAAAAATCGCCGGAAGGCATGCACGCCCTGTATTTCGTTCGAGGGACGTTGGCCGGGGTGCACGCAATGGGAGGCCCATCGCGCACACCTACTCCCCCCGTGGGGGGGGGAGAGGGGGTGCCGGACCACCACCCCCTAAAGAGCATTAGAGATTTTACAGATATGCTACCAGTAGACGTTAAAATGTCTGAAACGGGGACACTTTTTCCAAACAAGCAAATCCCACACCGAGGGTGCGCAGGTGCCGATGGTGGTCGAGGCATGCGCCCGCACCAGGGCCCAGCGTGTGCCGATGGTGGTCGAGGCAACCGCCCGCACCAGCTCGAGGCATGTGCCCACACCAAGGCCCGGCATGTATCGATGGTGTTCGACGTAGGGGCCATCTTCTGCTGATGGTGGTCGAGGCAAGAGCCCGCACCAAGGGCCAGCGTGTGCCCATGGTGCTCGAGGCAACCGTCCGCACCAGGGCCCAGCGTGTGCCGATGGTGGTCGAGGCAACCGCCCGCACCAGGGCCGGCGTGTGCCGATGGTGCTCGAGGCAACCGCCCGCACCAAGGGCCGGCTTGTGCCGATGGTGTTCGAGGCAACCGCCCGCACCAGGGCCCAGCGTGTGCCGATGGTGGTCGAGGCAACCGCCAGCACCAGGGCCCAGCGTGTGCCGATGGTGGTCGAGGCAACCGCCCGCACCAGGGCCCAGCGTGTGCCGATGGTGGTCGAGGCAACCGCCCGCACCAAGGCCGAGCGTGTGCCGATGGTGGTCGAGGCAAGCGCCCGCACCAGGGCCCAGCGTGTGCCGATGGTGGTCGAGGCAAGCGCCCGCACCAGGGCCCAGCGTGTGCCGATGGTGGTCGAGGCAAGCGCCCGCACCAGGGCCCAGCGTGTGCCGATGGTGGTCGAGGCAAGCGCCCTCACCAAGGCCGAGCGTGTGCCGATGGTGGTCGAGGCAACCGGCCGCACCAAGGGCCGGCGTATGCCGATGGTGTTCGAGGCAACCGCCCGTACCAGGGCCCAGCGTGTGCCGATGGTGGTCGAGCCAGGAGCCCGCACCAAGGGCCGGCTTGTGCCGATGGTGTTCGGGGCAACCGCCCGCACCAGGGCCCTGCGTGTGCCGATGGTGCTGGGGGCAAGCGCCCGCACCAGGGCCCAGCGTGTGCCGATGGTGCTGGGGGCAACCGCCCGGACCAGGGCCCAACGTGTGCCGATGGTGGTCGAGGGAACCGCCCGCACCAGGGCCCAGCGTGTGCCGATGGTGCTGGGGGCAAGCGCCCGCCCCAGGGCCCAGCGTGTGCCGATGGTGGTCGAGGCAAGCGCCCTCACCACCCCGAGCGTGTGCCGATGGTGGTCGAGGCAAGCGCCCGCACCAAGGCCGAGCGTGTGCCGATGGTGGTCGAGGCAAGCGCCCGCACCAGGGCCCAGCGTGTGCCGATGGTGGTCGAGGCAAGCGCCCTCACCAAGGCCGAGCGTGTGCCGATGGTGGTCGAGGCAACCGGCCGCACCAAGGGCCGGCGTGTGCCGATGGTGTTCGAGGCAACCGCCCGCACCAGGGCCCAGCGTGTGCCGATGGTGGTCGAGCCAGGAGCCCGCACCAAGGGCCGGCTTGTGCCGATGGTGTTCGGGGCAACCGCCCGCACCAGGGCCCTGCGTGTGCCGATGGTGCTGGGGGCAAGCGCCCGCACCAGGGCCCAGCGTGTGCCGATGGTGCTGGGGGCAACCGCCCGGACCAGGGCCCAACGTGTGCCGATGGTGGTCGAGGGAACCGCCCGCACCAGGGCCCAGCGTGTGCCGATGGTGCTGGGGGCAAGCGCCCGCCCCAGGGCCCAGCGTGTGCCGATGGTTATCGGGGCAACCGGCCGCACCAGGGCCCAGGGTCTGCCGATGGTGCTCGAGGCAACCGCCCGCACCAAGGCTCAGCATGTGCCGATTGTGATCGAGGCAACAACCCACACCAGGGCCCAGCTTGTGCCGATGGCGGTCGAGGCAAGTGCCCGTACCGAAGGGCAGCCTATGCCGATGATGGTCGATGCATGTGCCATCACCATGCGTCATCATGTGCCATTGATGGTCGAGGCCTTGGCCGAAGTTCGATTTTGAGCCACGGTGCCCATGCTTGGCTCCAGCATGTGCTGGTGCCGCATTTTTTTCACTCGGGACAGCATCGCCGGAGCATCGCCGGAGCATCGCCGGAGCGTCGCCGGAGTACCGCCGGAGAACCTGACCGGCGGCATTGGGGTTCCGGCGATTGGGAGGGGGGCCGGGGGGGTGTGCGCACATGATGTGCGATGGGTGCTGGTACTTGGCCTTGTGTTGGCCCCCTATCCCTCATCAAACCTCTGAGAATTCACACCCCCTTAAAGAGCATTTGAGATTTTACAGGTTTGCTACCAGTAGCCGTTAAAGTGTCTGAAATGGGGACACTTTTTTCAAACGGTCACAAAATCTTCTCTACTTCGAGTTTTTAGCTGAATTTTTTTGTGCATGCCAACAAAAATAGAAGGATCATGCCTACAAAATTTGGGGCCAAAAATCGATATAAAAAAATTTTAAAAAATCCCGAACCGCAAAAAGTTTCGAAAATCGTGAAAAATAGAAAACGAGTCATCTTCCAACGAAACTTCACGTGAAGGCTTAGGGGACCATTGTATGAATTTACAAGCCATAAAAATGGCATTGGCACGGCAGAAATTTGAAGATGTGCCTAAACCCACCAGGGCCCAGCGTGTGCCGATGGTGCTCGAGGCAAGCGCCCGCACCAGGGCCCAGCGTGTGCCGATGGTGGTCGAGGCAACCGCCCGCACCAGGGCCGATAGTGTGCCGATGGTGCTTGAGGCAACCTGTCGCACCAGGGCCCAGCGTGTGCCGATGGTGATCGAGGCAACCTGCCGCACCAGGGCCCAGCGTGTGCCGATGGTGGTCGAGGCAAGCGCCCGCACCAGCGCCCAGCGTGTGCCGATGGTGCTCGAGGCAACCGACCGCACCAGGGCCCAGCGTGTGCCGATGGTGCTCGAGGCAACTTGCCGCACCAGGGCCCAGCGTGTGCCGATGGCGCTCGAGGCAAGCTCCCGCACCAGGGCCCAGCGTGTGCCGATGGTGCTCGAGGCAACCTGCCGCACCAGGGCCCAGCGTGTGCCGATGGTGCTCGAGGCAACCTGCCGCACCAGGGCCCAGCGTGTGCCGATGGTGGTCGAGGCAACCGCCCGCACCAGGGCCCAGCGTGTGCCGATGGTGGTCGAGGCAACCTGCCGCACCAGGGCCCAGCGTGTGCCGATGGTGGTCGAGGCAACCTGCCGCACCAGAGCCCAGCGTGTGCCGATGGTGCTCGAGGCAACCTGCCGCACCAGGGCCCAGCGTGTGCCGATGGTGCTCGAGGCAACCGACCGCACCAGGGCCGAGCGTGTGCCGATGGTGGTCGAGGCAAGCGCCCGCACCAGGGCCCAGCGTGTGCCGATGGTGGTCGAGGCTGCCGATGGTGGTCGAGGTAACCTGCCGCACCAGGGCCCAGCGTGTGCCGATGGTGCTCGAGGCAACCGACCGCACCAGGGCCGAGCGTGTGCCGATGGTGCTCGAGGCAAGCGCCCGCACCAGGGCCCAGCGTGTGCCGATGGTGGTCGAGGCTGCCGATGGTGGTCGAGGCAACCTGCCGCACCAGGGCCCAGCGTGTGCCGATGGTGCTCGAGGCAACCGACCGCACCAGGGCCCAGCGTGTGCCGATGGTGGTCGAGGCAAGCGCCCGCACCAGGGCCCAGCGTGTGCCGATGGTGGTCGAGGCAACCGCCCGCACCAGGGCCCAGCGTGTGCCGATGGTGATCGAGGCAACCGACCGCACCAGGGCCCAGCGTGTGCCGATGGTGGTCGAGGCAAGCGCCCGCACCAGGGCCCAGCGTGTGCCGATGGTGCTCGAGGCAACCGACCGCACCAGGGCCCAGCGTGTGCCGATGGTGCTCGAGGCAACCTGCCGCACCAGGGCCCAGCGTGTGCCGATGGTGGTCGAGGCAAGCGCCCGCACCAGGGCCCAGCGTGTGCCGATGGTGGTCGAGGCAAGCGCCCGCACCAGGGCCCAGCGTGTGCCGATGGTGCTCGAGGCAACCGACCGCACCAGGGCCGAGCGTGTGCCGATGGTGGTCGAGGCAAGCGCCCGCACCAGGGCCCAGCGTGTGCCGATGGTGGTCGAGGCAACCTGTCGCACCAGGGCCCAGCGTGTGCCGATGGTGGTCGAGGCAAGCGCCCGCACCAGGGCCCAGCGTGTGCCGATGGTGGTCGAGGCAAGCGCCCGCACCAGGGCCCAACGTGTGCCGATGGTGCTGGGGGCAACCGCCCGCACCAGGGCCCAGCGTGTGCCGATGGTGATCGAGGCAACCGCCCGCACCAGGGCCCAGCGTGTGCCGATGGTGGTCGAGGCAAGCGCCCGCACCAGTGCCCAGCGTGTGCCGATGGTGGTCGAGGCAAGCGCCCGCACCAGGGCCCAGCTTTTGCCGATGGTGATCGAGGCAACCGGCCGCTCCAGGGCCCAGCGTGTGCCGATGGTTATCGGGGCAACCGGCCGCACCAGGGCCCAGGGTCTGCCGATGGTGCTCGAGGCAACCGCCCGCACCAAGGCTCAGCATTTGCCGCTGGTGATCGAGGCAACAACCCACACCAGGGCCCAGCTTGTGCCGATGGCGGTCGAGGCAAGTGCCCGTACCGAAGGGCAGCCTATGCCGATGATGGTCGATGCATGTGCCATCACCATGCGTCATCATGTGCCATTGATGGTCGAGGCCTTGGCCGAAGTTCGATTTTGAGCCACGGTGCCCATGCTTGGCTCCAGCATGTGCTGGTGCCGCATTTTTTTCACTCGGGACAGCATCGCCGGAGCATCGCCGGAGTACCGCCGGAGAACCTGACCGGCGGCATTGGGGTTCCGGCGATTGGGAGGGGGGCCGGGGGGGTGTG
>NW_028323014.1:767500-770000 GCF_047325235.1 Durio zibethinus | reverse complement strand
GGCAACCGCCCGGACCAGGGCCCAACGTGTGCCGATGGTGGTCGAGGGAACCGCCCGCACCAGGGCCCAGCGTGTGCCGATGGTGCTGGGGGCAAGCGCCCGCCCCAGGGCCCAGCGTGTGCCGATGGTTATCGGGGCAACCGGCCGCACCAGGGCCCAGGGTCTGCCGATGGTGCTCGAGGCAACCGCCCGCACCAAGGCTCAGCATGTGCCGATTGTGATCGAGGCAACAACCCACACCAGGGCCCAGCTTGTGCCGATGGCGGTCGAGGCAAGTGCCCGTACCGAAGGGCAGCCTATGCCGATGATGGTCGATGCATGTGCCATCACCATGCGTCATCATGTGCCATTGATGGTCGAGGCCTTGGCCGAAGTTCGATTTTGAGCCACGGTGCCCATGCTTGGCTCCAGCATGTGCTGGTGCCGCATTTTTTTCACTCGGGACAGCATCGCCGGAGCATCGCCGGAGCATCGCCGGAGCGTCGCCGGAGTACCGCCGGAGAACCTGACCGGCGGCATTGGGGTTCCGGCGATTGGGAGGGGGGCCGGGGGGGTGTGCGCACATGATGTGCGATGGGTGCTGGTACTTGGCCTTGTGTTGGCCCCCTATCCCTCATCAAACCTCTGAGAATTCACACCCCCTTAAAGAGCATTTGAGATTTTACAGGTTTGCTACCAGTAGCCGTTAAAGTGTCTGAAATGGGGACACTTTTTTCAAACGGTCACAAAATCTTCTCTACTTCGAGTTTTTAGCTGAATTTTTTTGTGCATGCCAACAAAAATAGAAGGATCATGCCTACAAAATTTGGGGCCAAAAATCGATATAAAAAAATTTTAAAAAATCCCGAACCGCAAAAAGTTTCGAAAATCGTGAAAAATAGAAAACGAGTCATCTTCCAACGAAACTTCACGTGAAGGCTTAGGGGACCATTGTATGAATTTACAAGCCATAAAAATGGCATTGGCACGGCAGAAATTTGAAGATGTGCCTAAACCCACCAGGGCCCAGCGTGTGCCGATGGTGCTCGAGGCAAGCGCCCGCACCAGGGCCCAGCGTGTGCCGATGGTGGTCGAGGCAACCGCCCGCACCAGGGCCGATAGTGTGCCGATGGTGCTTGAGGCAACCTGTCGCACCAGGGCCCAGCGTGTGCCGATGGTGATCGAGGCAACCTGCCGCACCAGGGCCCAGCGTGTGCCGATGGTGGTCGAGGCAAGCGCCCGCACCAGCGCCCAGCGTGTGCCGATGGTGCTCGAGGCAACCGACCGCACCCGGGCCCAGCGTGTGCCGATGGTGCTCGAGGCAACTTGCCGCACCAGGGCCCAGCGTGTGCCGATGGCGCTCGAGGCAAGCTCCCGCACCAGGGCCCAGCGTGTGCCGATGGTGCTCGAGGCAACCTGCCGCACCAGGGCCCAGCGTGTGCCGATGGTGCTCGAGGCAACCTGCCGCACCAGGGCCCAGCGTGTGCCGATGGTGGTCGAGGCAACCGCCCGCACCAGGGCCCAGCGTGTGCCGATGGTGGTCGAGGCAACCTGCCGCACCAGGGCCCAGCGTGTGCCGATGGTGGTCGAGGCAACCTGCCGCACCAGAGCCCAGCGTGTGCCGATGGTGCTCGAGGCAACCTGCCGCACCAGGGCCCAGCGTGTGCCGATGGTGCTCGAGGCAACCGACCGCACCAGGGCCGAGCGTGTGCCGATGGTGGTCGAGGCAAGCGCCCGCACCAGGGCCCAGCGTGTGCCGATGGTGGTCGAGGCTGCCGATGGTGGTCGAGGCAAACTGCCGCACCAGGGCCCAGCGTGTGCCGATGGTGCTCGAGGCAACCGACCGCACCAGGGCCGAGCGTGTGCCGATGGTGCTCGAGGCAAGCGCCCGCACCAGGGCCCAGCGTGTGCCGATGGTGGTCGAGGCTGCCGATGGTGGTCGAGGCAACCTGCCGCACCAGGGCCCAGCGTGTGCCGATGGTGCTCGAGGCAACCGACCGCACCAGGGCCCAGCGTGTGCCGATGGTGGTCGAGGCAAGCGCCCGCACCAGGGCCCAGCGTGTGCCGATGGTGGTCGAGGCAACCGCCCGCACCAGGGCCCAGCGTGTGCCGATGGTGATCGAGGCAACCGACCGCACCAGGGCCCAGCGTGTGCCGATGGTGGTCGAGGCAAGCGCCCGCACCAGGGCCCAGCGTGTGCCGATGGTGCTCGAGGCAACCGACCGCACCAGGGCCCAGCGTGTGCCGATGGTGCTCGAGGCAACCTGCCGCACCAGGGCCCAGCGTGTGCCGATGGTGGTCGAGGCAAGCGCCCGCACCAGGGCCCAGCGTGTGCCGATGGTGGTCGAGGCAAGCGCCCGCACCAGGGCCCAGCGTGTGCCGATGGTGCTCAAGGCAACCGACCGCACCAGGGCCGAGCGTGTGCCGATGGTGGTCGAGGCAAGCGCCCGCACCAGGGCCCAGCGTGTGCCGATGGTGGTCGAGGCAACCTGTCGCACCAGGGCCCAGCGTGTGCCGATGG
>NW_028323014.1:755000-757500 GCF_047325235.1 Durio zibethinus | reverse complement strand
CGGCTTGTGCCGATGGTGTTCGAGGCAACCGCTCGCACCAGGGCCCAGCGTGTGCCGATGGTGGTCGAGGCAACCGCCAGCACCAGGGCCCAGCGTGTGCCGATGGTGGTCGAGGCAACCGCCCGCACCAGGGCCCAGCGTGTGCCGATGGTGGTCGAGGCAACCGCCCGCACCAAGGCCGAGCGTGTGCCGATGGTGGTCGAGGCAAGCGCCCGCACCAGGGCCCAGCGTGTGCCGATGGTGGTCGAGGCAAGCGCCCGCACCAGGGCCCAGCGTGTGCCGATGGTGGTCGAGGCAAGCGCCCGCACCAGGGCCCAGCGTGTGCCGATGGTGGTCGAGGCAAGCGCCCTCACCAAGGCCGAGCGTGTGCCGATGGTGGTCGAGGCAACCGGCCGCACCAAGGGCCGGCGTATGCCGATGGTGTTCGAGGCAACCGCCCGTACCAGGGCCCAGCGTGTGCCGATGGTGGTCGAGCCAGGAGCCCGCACCAAGGGTCGGCTTGTGCCGATGGTGTTCGGGGCAACCGCCCGCACCAGGGCCCTGCGTGTGCCGATGGTGCTGGGGGCAAGCGCCCGCACCAGGGCCCAGCGTGTGCCGATGGTGCTGGGGGCAACCGCCCGGACCAGGGCCCAACGTGTGCCGATGGTGGTCGAGGGAACCGCCCGCACCAGGGCCCAGCGTGTGCCGATGGTGCTGGGGGCAAGCGCCCGCCCCAGGGCCCAGCGTGTGCCGATGGTGGTCGAGGCAAGCGCCCTCACCACCCCGAGCGTGTGCCGATGGTGGTCGAGGCAACCGCCCGCACCAGGGCCCAGCGTGTGCCGATGGTGGTCGAGGCAAGCGCCCGCACCAAGGCCGAGCGTGTGCCGATGGTGGTCGAGGCAAGCGCCCGCACCAGGGCCCAGCGTGTGCCGATGGTGGTCGAGGCAAGCGCCCTCACCAAGGCCGAGCGTGTGCCGATGGTGGTCGAGGCAACCGGCCGCACCAAGGGCCGGCGTGTGCCGATGGTGTTCGAGGCAACCGCCCGCACCAGGGCCCAGCGTGTGCCGATGGTGGTCGAGCCAGGAGCCCGCACCAAGGGCCGGCTTGTGCCGATGGTGTTCGGGGCAACCGCCCGCACCAGGGCCCTGCGTGTGCCGATGGTGCTGGGGGCAAGCGCCCGCACCAGGGCCCAGCGTGTGCCGATGGTGCTGGGGGCAACCGCCCGGACCAGGGCCCAACGTGTGCCGATGGTGGTCGAGGGAACCGCCCGCACCAGGGCCCAGCGTGTGCCGATGGTGCTGGGGGCAAGCGCCCGCCCCAGGGCCCAGCGTGTGCCGATGGTTATCGGGGCAACCGGCCGCACCAGGGCCCAGGGTCTGCCGATGGTGCTCGAGGCAACCGCCCGCACCAAGGCTCAGCATGTGCCGATTGTGATCGAGGCAACAACCCACACCAGGGCCCAGCTTGTGCCGATGGCGGTCGAGGCAAGTGCCCGTACCGAAGGGCAGCCTATGCCGATGATGGTCGATGCATGTGCCATCACCATGCGTCATCATGTGCCATTGATGGTCGAGGCCTTGGCCGAAGTTCGATTTTGAGCCACGGTGCCCATGCTTGGCTCCAGCATGTGCTGGTGCCGCATTTTTTTCACTCGGGACAGCATCGCCGGAGCATCGCCGGAGCATCGCCGGAGCGTCGCCGGAGTACCGCCGGAGAACCTGACCGGCGGCATTGGGGTTCCGGCGATTGGGAGGGGGGCCGGGGGGGTGTGCGCACATGATGTGCGATGGGTGCTGGTACTTGGCCTTGTGTTGGCCCCCTATCCCTCATCAAACCTCTGAGAATTCACACCCCCTTAAAGAGCATTTGAGATTTTACAGGTTTGCTACCAGTAGCCGTTAAAGTGTCTGAAATGGGGACACTTTTTTCAAACGGTCACAAAATCTTCTCTACTTCGAGTTTTTAGCTGAATTTTTTTGTGCATGCCAACAAAAATAGAAGGATCATGCCTACAAAATTTGGGGCCAAAAATCGATATAAAAAAATTTTAAAAAATCCCGAACCGCAAAAAGTTTCGAAAATCGTGAAAAATAGAAAACGAGTCATCTTCCAACGAAACTTCACGTGAAGGCTTAGGGGACCATTGTATGAATTTACAAGCCATAAAAATGGCATTGGCACGGCAGAAATTTGAAGATGTGCCTAAACCCACCAGGGCCCAGCGTGTGCCGATGGTGCTCGAGGCAAGCGCCCGCACCAGGGCCCAGCGTGTGCCGATGGTGGTCGAGGCAACCGCCCGCACCAGGGCCGATAGTGTGCCGATGGTGCTTGAGGCAACCTGTCGCACCAGGGCCCAGCGTGTGCCGATGGTGATCGAGGCAACCTGCCGCACCAGGGCCCAGCGTGTGCCGATGGTGGTCGAGGCAAGCGCCCGCACCAGCGCCCAGCGTGTGCCGATGGTGCTCGAGGCAACCGACCGCACCAGGGCCCAGCGTGTGCCGATGGTGCTCGAGGCAACCTG
>NW_028323014.1:740000-745000 GCF_047325235.1 Durio zibethinus | reverse complement strand
GCATGCACGCCCTGTATTTCGTTCGAGGGACGTTGGCCGGGGTGCACGCAATGGGAGGCCCATCGCGCACACCTACTCCCCCCGTGGGGGGGGGAGAGGGGGTGCCGGACCACCACCCCCTAAAGAGCATTAGAGATTTTACAGATATGCTACCAGTAGACGTTAAAATGTCTGAAACGGGGACACTTTTTCCAAACAAGCAAATCCCACACCGAGGGTGCGCAGGTGCCGATGGTGGTCGAGGCATGCGCCCGCACCAGGGCCCAGCGTGTGCCGATGGTGGTCGAGGCAACCGCCCGCACCAGCTCGAGGCATGTGCCCACACCAAGGCCCGGCATGTATCGATGGTGTTCGACGTAGGGGCCATCTTCTGCTGATGGTGGTCGAGGCAAGAGCCCGCACCAAGGGCCAGCGTGTGCCCATGGTGCTCGAGGCAACCGTCCGCACCAGGGCCCAGCGTGTGCCGATGGTGGTCGAGGCAACCGCCCGCACCAGGGCCGGCGTGTGCCGATGGTGCTCGAGGCAACCGCCCGCACCAAGGGCCGGCTTGTGCCGATGGTGTTCGAGGCAACCGCCCGCACCAGGGCCCAGCGTGTGCCGATGGTGGTCGAGGCAACCGCCAGCACCAGGGCCCAGCGTGTGCCGATGGTGGTCGAGGCAACCGCCCGCACCAGGGCCCAGCGTGTGCCGATGGTGGTCGAGGCAACCGCCCGCACCAAGGCCGAGCGTGTGCCGATGGTGGTCGAGGCAAGCGCCCGCACCAGGGCCCAGCGTGTGCCGATGGTGGTCGAGGCAAGCGCCCGCACCAGGGCCCAGCGTGTGCCGATGGTGGTCGAGGCAAGCGCCCGCACCAGGGCCCAGCGTGTGCCGATGGTGGTCGAGGCAAGCGCCCTCACCAAGGCCGAGCGTGTGCCGATGGTGGTCGAGGCAACCGGCCGCACCAAGGGCCGGCGTATGCCGATGGTGTTCGAGGCAACCGCCCGTACCAGGGCCCAGCGTGTGCCGATGGTGGTCGAGCCAGGAGCCCGCACCAAGGGCCGGCTTGTGCCGATGGTGTTCGGGGCAACCGCCCGCACCAGGGCCCTGCGTGTGCCGATGGTGCTGGGGGCAAGCGCCCGCACCAGGGCCCAGCGTGTGCCGATGGTGCTGGGGGCAACCGCCCGGACCAGGGCCCAACGTGTGCCGATGGTGGTCGAGGGAACCGCCCGCACCAGGGCCCAGCGTGTGCCGATGGTGCTGGGGGCAAGCGCCCGCCCCAGGGCCCAGCGTGTGCCGATGGTGGTCGAGGCAAGCGCCCTCACCACCCCGAGCGTGTGCCGATGGTGGTCGAGGCAACCGCCCGCACCAGGGCCCAGCGTGTGCCGATGGTGGTCGAGGCAAGCGCCCGCACCAAGGCCGAGCGTGTGCCGATGGTGGTCGAGGCAAGCGCCCGCACCAGGGCCCAGCGTGTGCCGATGGTGGTCGAGGCAAGCGCCCTCACCAAGGCCGAGCGTGTGCCGATGGTGGTCGAGGCAACCGGCCGCACCAAGGGCCGGCGTGTGCCGATGGTGTTCGAGGCAACCGCCCGCACCAGGGCCCAGCGTGTGCCGATGGTGGTCGAGCCAGGAGCCCGCACCAAGGGCCGGCTTGTGCCGATGGTGTTCGGGGCAACCGCCCGCACCAGGGCCCTGCGTGTGCCGATGGTGCTGGGGGCAAGCGCCCGCACCAGGGCCCAGCGTGTGCCGATGGTGCTGGGGGCAACCGCCCGGACCAGGGCCCAACGTGTGCCGATGGTGGTCGAGGGAACCGCCCGCACCAGGGCCCAGCGTGTGCCGATGGTGCTGGGGGCAAGCGCCCGCCCCAGGGCCCAGCGTGTGCCGATGGTTATCGGGGCAACCGGCCGCACCAGGGCCCAGGGTCTGCCGATGGTGCTCGAGGCAACCGCCCGCACCAAGGCTCAGCATGTGCCGATTGTGATCGAGGCAACAACCCACACCAGGGCCCAGCTTGTGCCGATGGCGGTCGAGGCAAGTGCCCGTACCGAAGGGCAGCCTATGCCGATGATGGTCGATGCATGTGCCATCACCATGCGTCATCATGTGCCATTGATGGTCGAGGCCTTGGCCGAAGTTCGATTTTGAGCCACGGTGCCCATGCTTGGCTCCAGCATGTGCTGGTGCCGCATTTTTTTCACTCGGGACAGCATCGCCGGAGCATCGCCGGAGCATCGCCGGAGCGTCGCCGGAGTACCGCCGGAGAACCTGACCGGCGGCATTGGGGTTCCGGCGATTGGGAGGGGGGCCGGGGGGGTGTGCGCACATGATGTGCGATGGGTGCTGGTACTTGGCCTTGTGTTGGCCCCCTATCCCTCATCAAACCTCTGAGAATTCACACCCCCTTAAAGAGCATTTGAGATTTTACAGGTTTGCTACCAGTAGCCGTTAAAGTGTCTGAAATGGGGACACTTTTTTCAAACGGTCACAAAATCTTCTCTACTTCGAGTTTTTAGCTGAATTTTTTTGTGCATGCCAACAAAAATAGAAGGATCATGCCTACAAAATTTGGGGCCAAAAATCGATATAAAAAAATTTTAAAAAATCCCGAACCGCAAAAAGTTTCGAAAATCGTGAAAAATAGAAAACGAGTCATCTTCCAACGAAACTTCACGTGAAGGCTTAGGGGACCATTGTATGAATTTACAAGCCATAAAAATGGCATTGGCACGGCAGAAATTTGAAGATGTGCCTAAACCCACCAGGGCCCAGCGTGTGCCGATGGTGCTCGAGGCAAGCGCCCGCACCAGGGCCCAGCGTGTGCCGATGGTGGTCGAGGCAACCGCCCGCACCAGGGCCGATAGTGTGCCGATGGTGCTTGAGGCAACCTGTCGCACCAGGGCCCAGCGTGTGCCGATGGTGATCGAGGCAACCTACCGCACCAGGGCCCAGCGTGTGCCGATGGTGGTCGAGGCAAGCGCCCGCACCAGCGCCCAGCGTGTGCCGATGGTGCTCGAGGCAACCGACCGCACCAGGGCCCAGCGTGTGCCGATGGTGCTCGAGGCAACTTGCCGCACCAGGGCCCAGCGTGTGCCGATGGCGCTCGAGGCAAGCTCCCGCACCAGGGCCCAGCGTGTGCCGATGGTGCTCGAGGCAACCTGCCGCACCAGGGCCCAGCGTGTGCCGATGGTGCTCGAGGCAACCTGCCGCACCAGGGCCCAGCGTGTGCCGATGGTGGTCGAGGCAACCGCCCGCACCAGGGCCCAGCGTGTGCCGATGGTGGTCGAGGCAACCTGCCGCACCAGGGCCCAGCGTGTGCCGATGGTGGTCGAGGCAACCTGCCGCACCAGAGCCCAGCGTGTGCCGATGGTGCTCGAGGCAACCTGCCGCACCAGGGCCCAGCGTGTGCCGATGGTGCTCGAGGCAACCGACCGCACCAGGGCCGAGCGTGTGCCGATGGTGGTCGAGGCAAGCGCCCGCACCAGGGCCCAGCGTGTGCCGATGGTGGTCGAGGCTGCCGATGGTGGTCGAGGCAACCTGCCGCACCAGGGCCCAGCGTGTGCCGATGGTGCTCGAGGCAACCGACCACACCAGGGCCCAGCGTGTGCCGATGGTGCTCGAGGCTGCCGATGGTGGTCGAGGCAACCTGCCGCACCAGGGCCCAGCGTGTGCCGATGGTGCTCGAGGCAACCGACCGCACCAGGGCCCAGCGTGTGCCGATGGTGGTCGAGGCAAGCGCCCGCACCAGGGCCCAGCGTGTGCCGATGGTGGTCGAGGCAACCGCCCGCACCAGGGCCCAGCGTGTGCCGATGGTGATCGAGGCAACCGACCGCACCAGGGCCCAGCGTGTGCCGATGGTGGTCGAGGCAAGCGCCCGCACCAGGGCCCAGCGTGTGCCGATGGTGCTCGAGGCAACCGACCGCACCAGGGCCCAGCGTGTGCCGATGGTGCTCGAGGCAACCTGCCGCACCAGGGCCCAGCGTGTGCCGATGGTGGTCGAGGCAAGCGCCCGCACCAGGGCCCAGCGTGTGCCGATGGTGGTCGAGGCAAGCGCCCGCACCAGGGCCCAGCGTGTGCCGATGGTGCTCGAGGCAACCGACCGCACCAGGGCCGAGCGTGTGCCGATGGTGGTCGAGGCAAGCGCCCGCACCAGGGCCCAGCGTGTGCCGATGGTGGTCGAGGCAACCTGTCGCACCAGGGCCCAGCGTGTGCCGATGGTGGTCGAGGCAAGCGCCCGCACCAGGGCCCAGCGTGTGCCGATGGTGGTCGAGGCAAGCGCCCGCACCAGGGCCCAACGTGTGCCGATGGTGCTGGGGGCAACCGCCCGCACCAGGGCCCAGCGTGTGCCGATGGTGATCGAGGCAACCGCCCGCACCAGGGCCCAGCGTGTGCCGATGGTGGTCGAGGCAAGCGCCCGCACCAGTGCCCAGCGTGTGCCGATGGTGGTCGAGGCAAGCGCCCGCACCAGGGCCCAGCTTTTGCCGATGGTGATCGAGGCAACCGGCCGCTCCAGGGCCCAGCGTGTGCCGATGGTTATCGGGGCAACCGGCCGCACCAGGGCCCAGGGTCTGCCGATGGTGCTCGAGGCAACCGCCCACACCAAGGCTCAGCATTTGCCGCTGGTGATCGAGGCAACAACCCACACCAGGGCCCAGCTTGTGCCGATGGCGGTCGAGGCAAGTGCCCGTACCGAAGGGCAGCCTATGCCGATGATGGTCGATGCATGTGCCATCACCATGCGTCATCATGTGCCATTGATGGTCGAGGCCTTGGCCGAAGTTCGATTTTGAGCCACGGTGCCCATGCTTGGCTCCAGCATGTGCTGGTGCCGCATTTTTTTCACTCGGGACAGCATCGCCGGAGCATCGCCGGAGTACCGCCGGAGAACCTGACCGGCGGCATTGGGGTTCCGGCGATTGGGAGGGGGGCCGGGGGGGTGTGCGCACATGACGTGCGATGGGTGCTGGTACTTGGCCCTTGTGTTGGCCCCCTATCCCTCATCAAACCTCTGAGAACTCACACCCCCTT
>NW_028323014.1:722500-730000 GCF_047325235.1 Durio zibethinus | reverse complement strand
GGGTCTACCCGGCCATGGCCCTATACATGGGTGGCTCATGGCAACCTAAGTCCCGGTCATGGCCTTATACAAGGTTGGCTCAGACTAAGCTTTCTCTCAACAAGCACTAGCCCGCGAGGCACTTGAATGGACGCTTCCACCCAAGTCAGCCCTCAATAGATCGAGATCTGAACAAATAACCATAAACCATGGTTAGTCTCAAGCATTCACAATAAGGCACTATATATCAATATCAATCTCATCCATACACACAACAAGGCACATTCACATCGAGAAAGAAAAGAAACACATCGAGGCAACAATCGGGCATTCAATCGAGGCACATATCATTAAAATTGGGAATCATACATCGGGACCTCCCACCATCACCAGGGCCAGGGGGGCAGCCCATGGTGGGTGGCCTAAGCTCGCATAGCACCCGGTGAGACAGCCCAACAATACCCTGCCGGCTCACCCCCCCCTAAAGAGCCTTAGAGATTTTAGAGCTATGCTACCAGTAACCGTTACAATGTTTGAAATGGGGACACTTTTCCTAACACAAGGGGTCTACCCGGCCATGGCCCTATACATGGGTGGCTCATGGCAACCTAAGTCCCGGTCATGGCCTTATACAAGGTTGGCTCATGACATCCTCCCCCACCTATTCTAACGACGTCCTCGTCGACTTGCTGGCTTGAAATTCTTCGATCTTCCTTTGAAATCTCTGGAGGTCGTGCTCTCTCTCCCAGCTGGTTTCTTCTAGGCCTAGTCCCTCCCACTTTACTAAGTACTCCCGAACTAGTCTTCGAGATATCTTGGTTTCCCTGTCAGCTAAGATCTCTTGGACTCGACGCTCTGAAGGTGGTTTCATGGTGATGGCGGCTCTGGTTGGCTCTCTTCGACCAGCATCTGTAGGATCTGCATGGAATGGCTTCAAGTTGCTCACATGAAATACTGGGTGCACCTTCATCCACTTTGGAGGGTCGATTTTGTAGGAAGCATTCCCCACCTTGGAAAGGACCCTTACTGTACCTTCGTACTTGCGCACCAATCTGCGATCTCTCTTCCTCAAGAACCTGGTTTGTTCAGGGACTAATCGAACAAGAACCAAATCCCCAACTTGAAATTGCTGAGCTCTACGACCCTTGTCTGCCCATTTCTTCATCCGTTTTGACGCTTTCTCTAAGTAGGCTTGTGCGATCTCCGTGTTTAGTTTCCATTCCTTGCTGAGGTTGAATGCTCTGGGATTCTTTCCTCCATATTGTTCCAAGGAAGTGTGGGGTAGCCTTGGTAATTGTCCGGTGATCACCTCAAATGGGCTCTTGTTGGTGGAAGAGCTCTTGTTGGAATTAAAACAGAGTTGAGCAACGTCCAATAATGAGGGCCAGTTCTTTTGGTTGGCGTGGACAAAATGCCTCAAGTATTCCTCTAACAATCCATTGAACCGTTCTGTTTGGCCATCAGTTTGAGGGTGATAGCTCGAGGAGATGTTGAGTTGGGACCCCAAAATCTTGAAAAGTTCTCTCCAAAAGGACCCTGTGAATCTAGGATCTCTATCACTGACAATGTTTTGGGGGAGGCCCCAATACTTGACCACATGTTTGAACAATAGTCGAGCTGTGTCCTCCGCTGTACAGTACTTGGGAGCAGGAATGAATGTGGCATACTTAGAGAACCGATCAATCACCACCAAGATAGCTCCAAGATCGCCAACCTTGGGTAGGCTCGAGATGAAATCGAGGGAGATGCTTTCCCACGGTTTGGTAGGTACCGATAAAGGTTCAAGCATACCTGCAGGTTTCCTCTTCTCGACTTTGTCTTGTTGGCAAATGAGGCAAGTCTTCGTATATTCCATCACATCTTGTCGCATTTGAGGCCAATAATAACCTTGTTTCAATAACGCCAACGTGCGCTGCCAGCCCGGATGTCCCGCCCATGGGGTGTCATGACACTCCCTCATCAGCATCTGTCTCAGACCTCCTGCTCTTGGCACAAAGACTCGAGGTCCCTTGGTCCACAAGACCCCATTTTCTTTCCAGAAATGTTTGGACTTCCCTTCTTCCACTAGCTTCAAAATGGCACAGGCTTGCGGGTCTTTCCCTAAATGGTCTCCAATCAACTTATGGATGTCTGTAGTGGCTCTGCTAGCCACCATTGGGGCCATTCTTCTGAGGGCCGCTAACTCTGGCCGCCTGCTCAAGGCATCCGCCACTTGATTAGTCTTCCCCGCGGTATGCTCAAAATAAAAGTCGAACTCAGCTAAAAATTCCTGCCACCTAGCTTGTTTCGCCGTGAGTCTTGGTTGGGTGAGGAAGTGGCTAACGGCTGTGTTGTCTGTCTTCACGACAAAGTGCGCACCCAACAAGTAATGCCGCCAAGTCCTCAAGCAATGAACCACCGCAAGGAGCTCTTTCTCCTGGGCTGTGTATTTCCTTTCAGCTTCGCTCAGCTTCCTACTTTCGAATGCTACCGGGTGATGTTGTTGTAAAAGCACACCTCCAATAGCAAAATCCGATGCATCCGTCTGGACTTCAAAAGGCTTTCCAATATCGGGGAGAGCTAAGATGGGATCCTTCATAATAGCATCCTTCAATCCCTCAAAGGCCTCCTGGCACTCATTCGTCCAACACCATTTATGTTCCTTCTTCAGTAGCTCCGTGAGGGCCGTGGTCTTACGAGAGTACCCTTCCACAAACCTTCTATAATAGTTGGCTAGTCCCAAAAAGGAGCGGAGCTCACTAACATTCTTCGGTATCGTCCACTCTTTGATGGCCCTGACTTTTTCCATGTCCATTCGGATGTGGCCACGTTCGACAATGTGACCGAGAAAATGGATTTGGGTCTGAGCGAATGCACACTTCTCCCTTTTTACATATAACTGGTGGTCCTGTAACCTTTGAAATACCTGGCGCAGGTGTTCTTGATGTTCTTCCAACGTGGAGCTATACACCACTATATCATCTAAATAAATGACTACAAACTTGTCTAGGTAGTCATGAAACACCTGATTCATCAATGTACAAAATGTGGCAGGAGCATTGGTTAGTCCAAAAGGCATCACAAGGAATTCAAATGCACCATACCGTGTTACACAGGTGGTCTTCGGCTCATCTCCCTCGAGGATTCTGACCTGATGGTATCCCGATCTCAGGTCCAGTTTGGAGAAGTATTTGGCCCCGCTCAATTGATCAAACAAGTCTGCTATGAGCGGGATAGGATATTTGTTTCTTACGGTGACTTTGTTCAAAGCCCTGTAGTCGACACATAAGCGCAAGCTCCCATCATGCTTTTTCTGGAATAGCACTGGCGCTCCGAAAGGAGCCTTTGATGGTCGGATGAACCCGGCTTGTAGAAGCTCATCCAACTGTTTTCTCAGCTCGGCCAACTCTGGCGGGGCCATGCGATAGGGGGCTCTAGCAGGGGGTTTTGCCCCTGGGAGTAGCTCAATTTCGTGGTCCACTGCTCGTCGAGGGGGTAGAACCTTGGGCAACATCTCTGGCATCACCTCTTTGAATTCTTCTAACACTTTCTTCACGCCATTGGGTATTGGTTCTACTTTCGACCCTTCTTTGTAGATCGGCATGGCCACAAAAGAGGGTTCCCCTCTCTTTACCCCTTTCTTGAATTGCAAAGCCGAAATCATTTTCTTCCCACTCTTTGGCAAGATATTGGCTGGCACCACACATGGGTGTTCTCCTAAGAACAACAAGCAGCTAGCAGCGGGGATAGGGATCACCTGAGCCAACGTCATGAAGTCCAATCCTAGAACGACATCAAAGTCATCCATGGGGGAGACTGTGAAGTCTACCTTCCCTTCCCATGGCCCCAATTGGGTCGTCACACTTTTCGAGCTTCCACTGATTGCAAAGGCTGGCGAATTGACCGCCTTCATTCGCCCACAGTCTTTACCAATCTGAAGACCACACCTTTTTGCTTCTTCTGGTGTGATGAAAGTGTCGGTTGCGCCTGTATCCACCATAGCCTTGGTGGTTTTCCCATTGATCGTCAAGTTCACGTACATCAAGCCTCTGCTCTGCTCTTTCTTTATAGTGTTCAATTGGGTGTGAAGGGCACTGAGGAACCTTATTGAGCCCATCCTGGCTGGCTCCTCTTCAGCTTCTTCAACGCTCTCGGGCACTTTTGCAGACTCTTGGGATGAGGTCCTTAAGGCATTAAGGGCTCCTCGGTGCGGGCACTCAGCCACTCGATGCGGCCCCTTGCAAAGAAAGCAAGCAAGCGGTTGCCTAGGCTTGAAGATCCCTGCGTTGTTTGTCCTAGGCTGGATGCTATCTCGCCCAAAGGACTTCCTGTCTGATCCCCAACTGAAGGGTCGGTCCAACCTAGTTATCTTTCCCCCACTCCCAAGATTAGAGCTACTACCCGGTGGTGGAGGGTTCTTCCGTTTTAACGAACCATCATTAAAATCATGAAGACGTTCCGCTGCAGCCATGGCCGTCGTCACATCTTGCACTCTTTGCCTCTGTAGCTCTGTCCTCGCCCATGGCTTGAGGCCCTCAATAAAATGGAATAACTTGTCCTTCTCGGACATGTCCCTAATATCCAGTATCAGGGTAGAAAAGTTCCTCACGAACTCTCGCACCGTTCCGGTTTGCACCAACTCTCGAAGTCTCCTTCGAGCCATATAATCCACATTCTCCGGAAAAAACTGGTTTTTCAGTTCACGCTTCAGATCTGTCCAGGTCTTAATCGGGCACTCGTCATCGACAAACTTGGAGCGCCACCACAACTTGGCATCCCCTACGAGATACATCGATGCCATTGTCACCTTGTCTTCCTCTGAACTTGTGTGTACAGCTCGGAAGTATTGTTCCATGTCGAACAGGAAATTCTCAAGTTCCTTAGCATCCCTTGCCCCCTCAAAGCACCGAGGCTCCGGTACTTTGGGCCTTTGTCCCCTGTCCGTCGAGCTTGAACTCGAACTGGCCACCGCCATTTGTAGGATGCTCATCTGGGCCCTGAGCTCCTCAAACTCCTTGTGGAGTATGTTCAAGGCATCTCTAGCCTCTTCGCTCACATTGTGGAGAGTATCGGACAACTCCCGCTGGGTTGTCTCGATCTCCCTCACTCGGTCTTTTGTTACCATATGAGTTTTCATTGCGGCCACCGCGGCCTCAAGTTCCTCAATTCTCTGCCGATGATCCGGTCCACCACTTGTGGCCATCTCATCCATTTCTCTAGCACTTCTCAACCGTGCTCTGATACCACGTGTCACGGACTAAGCTTTCTCTCAACAAGCACTAGCCCGCGAGGCACTTGAATGGACGCTTCCACCCAAGTCAGCCCTCAATAGATCGAGATCTGAACAAATAACCATAAACCATGGTTAGTCTCAAGCATTCACAATAAGGCACTATATATCAATATCAATCTCATCCATACACACAACAAGGCACATTCACATCGAGAAAGAAAAGAAACACATCGAGGCAACAATCGGGCATTCAATCGAGGCACATATCATTAAAATTGGGAATCATACATCGGGACCTCCCACCATCACCAGGGCCAGGGGGGCAGCCCATGGTGGGTGGCCTAAGCTCGCATAGCACCCGGTGAGACAGCCCAACAATACCCTGCCGGCTCACCCCCCCCCTAAAGAGCCTTAGAGATTTTAGAGCTATGCTACCAGTAACCGTTACAATGTTTGAAATGGGGACACTTTTCCTAACACAAGGGGTCTACCCGGCCATGGCCCTATACATGGGTGGCTCATGGCAACCTAAGTCCCGGTCATGGCCTTATACAAGGTTGGCTCATGACACCCAGCGTGTGCCGATGGTGGTCGAGGCAAGCGCCCGCACCAAGGCCGAGCGTGTGCCGATGGTGGTCGAGGCAAGCGCCCGCACCAGGGCCCAGCGTGTGCCGATGGTGGTCGAGGCAAGCGCCCTCACCAAGGCCGAGCGTGTGCCGATGGTGGTCGAGGCAACCGGCCGCACCAAGGGCCGGCGTGTGCCGATGGTGTTCGAGGCAACCGCCCGCACCAGGGCCCAGCGTGTGCCGATGGTGGTCGAGCCAGGAGCCCGCACCAAGGGCCGGCTTGTGCCGATGGTGTTCGGGGCAACCGCCCGCACCAGGGCCCTGCGTGTGCCGATGGTGCTGGGGGCAAGCGCCCGCACCAGGGCCCAGCGTGTGTCGATGGTGCTGGGGGCAACCGCCCGGACCAGGGCCCAACGTGTGCCGATGGTGGTCGAGGGAACCGCCCGCACCAGGGCCCAGCGTGTGCCGATGGTGCTGGGGGCAAGCGCCCGCCCCAGGGCCCAGCGTGTGCCGATGGTTATCGGGGCAACCGGCCGCACCAGGGCCCAGGGTCTGCCGATGGTGCTCGAGGCAACCGCCCGCACCAAGGCTCAGCATGTGCCGATTGTGATCGAGGCAACAACCCACACCAGGGCCCAGCTTGTGCCGATGGCGGTCGAGGCAAGTGCCCGTACCGAAGGGCAGCCTATGCCGATGATGGTCGATGCATGTGCCATCACCATGCGTCATCATGTGCCATTGATGGTCGAGGCCTTGGCCGAAGTTCGATTTTGAGCCACGGTGCCCATGCTTGGCTCCAGCATGTGCTGGTGCCGCATTTTTTTCACTCGGGACAGCATCGCCGGAGCATCGCCGGAGCATCGCCGGAGCGTCGCCGGAGTACCGCCGGAGAACCTGACCGGCGGCATTGGGGTTCCGGCGATTGGGAGGGGGGCCGGGGGGGTGTGCGCACATGATGTGCGATGGGTGCTGGTACTTGGCCTTGTGTTGGCCCCCTATCCCTCATCAAACCTCTGAGAATTCACACCCCCTTAAAGAGCATTTGAGATTTTACAGGTTTGCTACCAGTAGCCGTTAAAGTGTCTGAAATGGGGACACTTTTTTCAAACGGTCACAAAATCTTCTCTACTTCGAGTTTTTAGCTGAATTTTTTTGTGCATGCCAACAAAAATAGAAGGATCATGCCTACAAAATTTGGGGCCAAAAATCGATATAAAAAAATTTTAAAAAATCCCGAACCGCAAAAAGTTTCGAAAATCGTGAAAAATAGAAAACGAGTCATCTTCCAACGAAACTTCACGTGAAGGCTTAGGGGACCATTGTATGAATTTACAAGCCATAAAAATGGCATTGGCACGGCAGAAATTTGAAGATGTGCCTAAACCCACCAGGGCCCAGCGTGTGCCGATGGTGCTCGAGGCAAGCGCCCGCACCAGGGCCCAGCGTGTGCCGATGGTGGTCGAGGCAACCGCCCGCACCAGGGCCGATAGTGTGCCGATGGTGCTTGAGGCAACCTGTCGCACCAGGGCCCAGCGTGTGCCGATGGTGATCGAGGCAACCTGCCGCACCAGGGCCCAGCGTGTGCCGATGGTGGTCGAGGCAAGCGCCCGCACCAGCGCCCAGCGTGTGCCGATGGTGCTCGAGGCAACCGACCGCACCAGGGCCCAGCGTGTGCCGATGGTGCTCGAGGCAACTTGCCGCACCAGGGCCCAGCGTGTGCCGATGGCGCTCGAGGCAAGCTCC
>NW_028323014.1:707500-712500 GCF_047325235.1 Durio zibethinus | reverse complement strand
CCTTTTTTTGCATGCAAGCCAACCGATCGAGGCCATGGGCGCCTGCCGGTCACCGGAGCAACCAGTCGCCGGATAAAAATCGCCGGAAGGCATGCACGCCCTGTATTTCGTTCGAGGGACGTTGGCCGGGGTGCACGCAATGGGAGGCCCATCGCGCACACCTACTCCCCCCGTGGGGGGGGGAGAGGGGGTGCCGGACCACCACCCCCTAAAGAGCATTAGAGATTTTACAGATATGCTACCAGTAGACGTTAAAATGTCTGAAACGGGGACACTTTTTCCAAACAAGCAAATCCCACACCGAGGGTGCGCAGGTGCCGATGGTGGTCGAGGCATGCGCCCGCACCAGGGCCCAGCGTGTGCCGATGGTGGTCGAGGCAACCGCCCGCACCAGCTCGAGGCATGTGCCCACACCAAGGCCCGGCATGTATCGATGGTGTTCGACGTAGGGGCCATCTTCTGCTGATGGTGGTCGAGGCAAGAGCCCGCACCAAGGGCCAGCGTGTGCCCATCGTGCTCGAGGCAACCGTCCGCACCAGGGCCCAGCGTGTGCCGATGGTGGTCGAGGCAACCGCCCGCACCAGGGCCGGCGTGTGCCGATGGTGCTCGAGGCAACCGCCCGCACCAAGGGCCGGCTTGTGCCGATGGTGTTCGAGGCAACCGCCCGCACCAGGGCCCAGCGTGTGCCGATGGTGGTCGAGGCAACCGCCAGCACCAGGGCCCAGCGTGTGCCGATGGTGGTCGAGGCAACCGCCCGCACCAGGGCCCAGCGTGTGCCGATGGTGGTCGAGGCAACCGCCCACACCAAGGCCGAGCGTGTGCCGATGGTGGTCGAGGCAAGCGCCCGCACCAGGGCCCAGCGTGTGCCGATGGTGGTCGAGGCAAGCGCCCGCACCAGGGCCCAGCGTGTGCCGATGGTGGTCGAGGCAAGCGCCCGCACCAGGGACCAGCGTGTGCCGATGGTGGTCGAGGCAAGCGCCCTCACCAAGGCCGAGCGTGTGCCGATGGTGGTCGAGGCAACCGGCCGCACCAAGGGCCGGCGTATGCCGATGGTGTTCGAGGCAACCGCCCGTACCAGGGCCCAGCGTGTGCCGATGGTGGTCGAGCCAGGAGCCCGCACCAAGGGCCGGCTTGTGCCGATGGTGTTCGGGGCAACCGCCCGCACCAGGGCCCTGCGTGTGCCGATGGTGCTGGGGGCAAGCGCCCGCACCAGGGCCCAGCGTGTGCCGATGGTGCTGGGGGCAACCGCCCGGACCAGGGCCCAACGTGTGCCGATGGTGGTCGAGGGAACCGCCCGCACCAGGGCCCAGCGTGTGCCGATGGTGCTGGGGGCAAGCGCCCGCCCCAGGGCCCAGCGTGTGCCGATGGTGGTCGAGGCAAGCGCCCTCACCACCCCGAGCGTGTGCCGATGGTGGTCGAGGCAACCGCCCGCACCAGGGCCCAGCGTGTGCCGATGGTGGTCGAGGCAAGCGCCCGCACCAAGGCCGAGCGTGTGCCGATGGTGGTCGAGGCAAGCGCCCGCACCAGGGCCCAGCGTGTGCCGATGGTGGTCGAGGCAAGCGCCCTCACCAAGGCCGAGCGTGTGCCGATGGTGGTCGAGGCAACCGGCCGCACCAAGGGCCGGCGTGTGCCGATGGTGTTCGAGGCAACCGCCCGCACCAGGGCCCAGCGTGTGCCGATGGTGGTCGAGCCAGGAGCCCGCACCAAGGGCCGGCTTGTGCCGATGGTGTTCGGGGCAACCGCCCGCACCAGGGCCCTGCGTGTGCCGATGGTGCTGGGGGCAAGCGCCCGCACCAGGGCCCAGCGTGTGCCGATGGTGCTGGGGGCAACCGCCCGGACCAGGGCCCAACGTGTGCCGATGGTGGTCGAGGGAACCGCCCGCACCAGGGCCCAGCGTGTGCCGATGGTGCTGGGGGCAAGCGCCCGCCCCAGGGCCCAGCGTGTGCCGATGGTTATCGGGGCAACCGGCCGCACCAGGGCCCAGGGTCTGCCGATGGTGCTCGAGGCAACCGCCCGCACCAAGGCTCAGCATGTGCCGATTGTGATCGAGGCAACAACCCACACCAGGGCCCAGCTTGTGCCGATGGCGGTCGAGGCAAGTGCCCGTACCGAAGGGCAGCCTATGCCGATGATGGTCGATGCATGTGCCATCACCATGCGTCATCATGTGCCATTGATGGTCGAGGCCTTGGCCGAAGTTCGATTTTGAGCCACGGTGCCCATGCTTGGCTCCAGCATGTGCTGGTGCCGCATTTTTTTCACTCGGGACAGCATCGCCGGAGCGTCGCCGGAGTACCGCCGGAGAACCTGACCGGCGGCATTGGGGTTCCGGCGATTGGGAGGGGGGCCGGGGGGGTGTGCGCACATGATGTGCGATGGGTGCTGGTACTTGGCCTTGTGTTGGCCCCCTATCCCTCATCAAACCTCTGAGAATTCACACCCCCTTAAAGAGCATTTGAGATTTTACAGGTTTGCTACCAGTAGCCGTTAAAGTGTCTGAAATGGGGACACTTTTTTCAAACGGTCACAAAATCTTCTCTACTTCGAGTTTTTAGCTGAATTTTTTTGTGCATGCCAACAAAAATAGAAGGATCATGCCTACAAAATTTGGGGCCAAAAATCGATATAAAAAAATTTTAAAAAATCCCGAACCGCAAAAAGTTTCGAAAATCGTGAAAAATAGAAAACGAGTCATCTTCCAACGAAACTTCACGTGAAGGCTTAGGGGACCATTGTATGAATTTACAAGCCATAAAAATGGCATTGGCACGGCAGAAATTTGAAGATGTGCCTAAACCCACCAGGGCCCAGCGTGTGCCGATGGTGCTCGAGGCAAGCGCCCGCACCAGGGCCCAGCGTGTGCCGATGGTGGTCGAGGCAACCGCCCGCACCAGGGCCGATAGTGTGCCGATGGTGCTTGAGGCAACCTGTCGCACCAGGGCCCAGCGTGTGCCGATGGTGATCGAGGCAACCTGCCGCACCAGGGCCCAGCGTGTGCCGATGGTGGTCGAGGCAAGCGCCCGCACCAGCGCCCAGCGTGTGCCGATGGTGCTCGAGGCAACCGACCGCACCAGGGCCCAGCGTGTGCCGATGGTGCTCGAGGCAACTTGCCGCACCAGGGCCCAGCGTGTGCCGATGGCGCTCGAGGCAAGCTCCCGCACCAGGGCCCAGCGTGTGCCGATGGTGCTCGAGGCAACCTGCCGCACCAGGGCCCAGCGTGTGCCGATGGTGCTCGAGGCAACCTGCCGCACCAGGGCCCAGCGTGTGCCGATGGTGGTCGAGGCAACCGCCCGCACCAGGGCCCAGCGTGTGCCGATGGTGGTCGAGGCAACCTGCCGCACCAGGGCCCAGCGTGTGCCGATGGTGGTCGAGGCAACCTGCCGCACCAGAGCCCAGCGTGTGCCGATGGTGCTCGAGGCAACCTGCCGCACCAGGGCCCAGCGTGTGCCGATGGTGCTCGAGGCAACCGACCGCACCAGGGCCGAGCGTGTGCCGATGGTGGTCGAGGCAAGCGCCCGCACCAGGGCCCAGCGTGTGCCGATGGTGGTCGAGGCTGCCGATGGTGGTCGAGGCAACCTGCCGCACCAGGGCCCAGCGTGTGCCGATGGTGCTCGAGGCAACCGACCGCACCAGGGCCGAGCGTGTGCCGATGGTGCTCGAGGCAAGCGCCCGCACCAGGGCCCAGCGTGTGCCGATGGTGGTCGAGGCTGCCGATGGTGGTCGAGGCAACCTGCCGCACCAGGGCCCAGCGTGTGCCGATGGTGCTCGAGGCAACCGACCGCACCAGGGCCCAGCGTGTGCCGATGGTGGTCGAGGCAAGCGCCCGCACCAGGGCCCAGCGTGTGCCGATGGTGGTCGAGGCAACCGCCCGCACCAGGGCCCAGCGTGTGCCGATGGTGATGGAGGCAACCGACCGCACCAGGGCCCAGCGTGTGCCGATGGTGGTCGAGGCAAGCGCCCGCACCAGGGCCCAGCGTGTGCCGATGGTGCTCGAGGCAACCGACCGCACCAGGGCCCAGCGTGTGCCGATGGTGCTCGAGGCAACCTGCCGCACGAGGGCCCAGCGTGTGCCGATGGTGGTCGAGGCAAGCGCCCGCACCAGGGCCCAGCGTGTGCCGATGGTGGTCGAGGCAAGCGCCCGCACCAGGGCCCAGCGTGTGCCGATGGTGCTCGAGGCAACCGACCGCACCAGGGCCGAGCGTGTGCCGATGGTGGTCGAGGCAAGCGCCCGCACCAGGGCCCAGCGTGTGCCGATGGTGGTCGAGGCAACCTGTCGCACCAGGGCCCAGCGTGTGCCGATGGTGGTCGAGGCAAGCGCCCGCACCAGGGCCCAGCGTGTGCCGATGGTGGTCGAGGCAAGCGCCCGCACCAGGGCCCAACGTGTGCCGATGGTGCTGGGGGCAACCGCCCGCACCAGGGCCCAGCGTGTGCCGATGGTGATCGAGGCAACCGCCCGCACCAGGGCCCATCGTGTGCCGATGGTGGTCGAGGCAAGCGCCCGCACCAGTGCCCAGCGTGTGCCGATGGTGGTCGAGGCAAGCGCCCGCACCAGGGCCCAGCTTTTGCCGATGGTGATCGAGGCAACCGGCCGCTCCAGGGCCCAGCGTGTGCCGATGGTTATCGGGGCAACCGGCCGCACCAGGGCCCAGGGTCTGCCGATGGTGCTCGAGGCAACCGCCCGCACCAAGGCTCAGCATTTGCCGCTGGTGATCGAGGCAACAACCCACACCAGGGCCCAGCTTGTGCCGATGGCGGTCGAGGCAAGTGCCCGTACCGAAGGGCAGCCTATGCCGATGATGGTCGATGCATGTGCCATCACCATGCGTCATCATGTGCCATTGATGGTCGAGGCCTTGGCCGAAGTTCGATTTTGAGCCACGGTGCCCATGCTTGGCTCCAGCATGTGCTGGTGCCGCATTTTTTTCACTCGGGACAGCATCGCCGGAGCATCGCCGGAGTACCGCCGGAGAACCTGACCGGCGGCATTGGGGTTCCGGCGA
>NW_028323014.1:692500-697500 GCF_047325235.1 Durio zibethinus | reverse complement strand
ACACTTTTTTCAAACGGTCACAAAATCTTCTCTACTTCGAGTTTTTAGCTGAATTTTTTTGTGCATGCCAACAAAAATAGAAGGATCATGCCTACAAAATTTGGGGCCAAAAATCCTTATAAAAAAATTTTAAAAAATCCCGAACCGCAAAAAGTTTCGAAAATCGTGAAAAATAGAAAACGAGTCATCTTCCAACGAAACTTCACGTGAAGGCTTAGGGGACCATTGTATGAATTTACAAGCCATAAAAATGGCATTGGCACGGCAAAAATTTGAAGATGTGCCTAAACCCACCAGGGCCCAGCGTGTGCCGATGGTGCTCGAGGCAACCGCCCGCACCAGGGCCCAGCGTGTGCCGATGGTGCCCGAGGCAAGCGCCCGCACCAGGGCCCAGCGTGTGCCGATGGTGGTCGAGGCAACCGCCCGCACCAGGGCCGATAGTGTGCCGATGGTGCTCGAGGCAACCTGTCGCACCAGGGCCCAGCGTGTGCCGATGGTGATCGAGGCAACCTGCCGCACCAGGGCCCAGCGTGTGCCGATGGTGGTCGAGGCAAGCGCCCGCACCAGCGCCCAGCGTGTGCCGATGGTGCTCGAGGCAACCGACCGCACCAGGGCCCAGCGTGTGCCGATGGTGCTCGAGGCAACCTGCCGCACCAGGGCCCAGCGTGTGCCGATGGTGCTCGAGGCAACCTGCCGCACCAGGGCCCAGCGTGTGCCGATGGTGGTCGAGGCAAGCGCCCGCACCAGGGCCCAGCGTGTGCCGATGGTGGTCGAGGCAACCGCCCGCACCAAGGCCGAGCGTGTGCCGATGGTGGTCGAGGCAACCGCCCGCACCAGGGCCCAGCGTGTGCCGATGGTGGTCGAGGCAAGCGCCCTCACCAAGGCCGAGCGTGTGCCGATGGTGGTCGAGGCAACCGCCCGCACCAGGGCCCAGCGTGTGCCGATGGTGGTCGAGGCAAGCGCCCGCACCAAGGCCGAGCGTGTGCCGATGGTGGTCGAGGCAAGCGCCCGCACCAAGGCCGAGCGTGTGCCGATGGTGGTCGAGGCAACCGGCCGCACCAAGGGCCGGCGTGTGCCGATGGTGTTCGAGGCAACCGCCCGCACCAGGGCCCAGCGTGTGCCGATGGTGGTCGAGCCAGGAGCCCGCACCAAGGGCCGGCTTGTGCCGATGGTGTTCGGGGCAAGCGCCCGCACCAGGGCCCAGCGTGTGCCGATGGTGCTGGGGGCAAGCGCCCGCCCCAGGGCCCAGCGTGTGCCGATGGTTATCGGGGCAACCGGCCGCACCAGGGCCCAGGGTCTGCCGATGGTGCTCGAGGCAACCGCCCGCACCAAGGCTCAGCATGTGCCGATTGTGATCGAGGCAACAACCCACACCAGGGCCCAGCTTGTGCCGATGGCGGTCGAGGCAAGTGCCCGTACCGAAGGGCAGCCTATGCCGATGATGGTCGATGCATGTGCCATCACCATGCGTCATCATGTGCCATTGATGGTCGAGGCCTTGGCCGAAGTTCGATTTTGAGCCACGGTGCCCATGCTTGGCTCCAGCATGTGCTGGTGCCGCATTTTTTTCACTCGGGACAGCATCGCCGGAGCATCGCCGGAGTACCGCCGGAGAACCTGACCGGCGGCATTGGGGTTCCGGCGATTGGGAGGGGGGCCGGGGGGGTGTGCGCACATGATGTGCGATGGGTGCTGGTACTTGGCCTTGTGTTGGCCCCCTATCCCTCATCAAACCTCTGAGAATTCACACCCCCTTAAAGAGCATTTGAGATTTTACAGGTTTGCTACCAGTAGCCGTTAAAGTGTCTGAAATGGGGACACTTTTTTCAAACGGTCACAAAATCTTCTCTACTTCGAGTTTTTAGCTGAATTTTTTTGTGCATGCCAACAAAAATAGAAGGATCATGCCTACAAAATTTGGGGCCAAAAATCCTTATAAAAAAATTTTAAAAAATCCCGAACCGCAAAAAGTTTCGAAAATCGTGAAAAATAGAAAACGAGTCATCTTCCAACGAAACTTCACGTGAAGGCTTAGGGGACCATTGTATGAATTTACAAGCCATAAAAATGGCATTGGCACGGCAAAAATTTGAAGATGTGCCTAAACCCACCAGGGCCCAGCGTGTGCCGATGGTGCTCGAGGCAACCGCCCGCACCAGGGCCCAGCGTGTGCCGATGGTGCCCGAGGCAAGCGCCCGCACCAGGGCCCAGCGTGTGCCGATGGTGGTCGAGGCAACCGCCCGCACCAGGGCCGATAGTGTGCCGATGGTGCTCGAGGCAACCTGTCGCACCAGGGCCCAGCGTGTGCCGATGGTGATCGAGGCAACCTGCCGCACCAGGGCCCAGCGTGTGCCGATGGTGGTCGAGGCAAGCGCCCGCACCAGCGCCCAGCGTGTGCCGATGGTGCTCGAGGCAACCGACCGCACCAGGGCCCAGCGTGTGCCGATGGTGCTCGAGGCAACCTGCCGCACCAGGGCCCAGCGTGTGCCGATGGTGCTCGAGGCAACCTGCCGCACCAGGGCCCAGCGTGTGCCGATGGTGGTCGAGGCAAGCGCCCGCACCAGGGCCCAGCGTGTGCCGATGGTGGTCGAGGCAACCGCCCGCACCAGGGCCCAGCGTGTGCCGATGGTGCTCGAGGCAACCTGCCGCACCAGGGCCGAGCGTGTGCCGATGGTGGTCGAGGCAAGCGCCCGCACCAGGGCCCAGCGTGTGCCGATGGTGGTCGAGGCAACCTGCCGCACCAGGGCCCAGCGTGTGCCGATGGTGCTCGAGGCAACCGACCGCACCAGGGCCGAGCGTGTGCCGATGGTGCTCGAGGCAAGCGCCCGCACCAGGGCCCAGCGTGTGCCGATGGTGCTCGAGGCAACCGACCGCACCAGGGCCGAGCGTGTGCCGATGGTGGTCGAGGCAAGCGCCCTCACCAGGGCCCAGCGTGTGCCGATGGTGGTCGAGGCAACCTGCCGCACCAGGGCCCAGCGTGTGCCGATGGTGCTCGAGGCAACCGACCGCACCAGGGCCGAGCGTGTGCCGATGGTGCTCGAGGCAAGCGCCCGCACCAGGGCCCAGCGTGTGCCGATGGTGGTCGAGGCAACCTGCCGCACCAGGGCCCAGCGTGTGCCGATGGTGCTCGAGGCAACCTGCCGCACCAGGGCCCAGCGTGTGCCGATGGTGCTCGAGGCAACCTGCCGCACCAGGGCCCAGCGTGTGCCGATGGTGGTCGAGGCAAGCGCCCGCACCAGGGCCCAGCGTGTGCCGATGGTGGTCGAGGCAACCGCCCGCACCAGGGCCCAGCGTGTGCCGATGGTGGTCGAGGCAACCGCCCGCACCAGGGCCCAGCGTGTGCCGATGGTGGTCGAGGCAACCTGCCGCACCAGGGCCCAGCGTGTGCCGATGGTGCTCGAGGCAACCGACCGCACCAGGGCGGAGCGTGTGCCGATGGTGGTCGAGGCAAGCGCCCGCACCAGGGCCCAGCGTGTGCCGATGGTGGTCGAGGCTGCCGATGGTGGTCGAGGCAACCTGCCGCACCAGGGCCCAACGTGTGCCGATGGTGCTCGAGGCAAGCTGCCGCACCAGGGCCCAGCGTGTGCCGATGGTGCTCGAGGCAACCGCCCGCACCAGGGCCCAGCGTGTGCCGATGGTGATCGAGGCAACCTGCCGCACCAGGGCCCAGCGTGTGCCGATGGTGGTCGAGGGAACCTGCCGCACCAGGGCCCAGCGTGTGCCGATGGTGGTCGAGGCAAGCGCCCGCACCAGGGCCCAGCGTGTGCCGATGGTGGTCGAGGCAACCGACCGCACCAGGGCCCAGCGTGTGCCGATGGTGCTCGAGGCAACCTGCCGCACCAGGGCCCAGCGTGTGCCGATGGTGGTCGAGGCAAGCGCCCACACCAGGGCCCAGCGTGTGCCGATGGTGGTCGAGGCAACCTGCCGCACCAGGGCCCAGCGTGTGCCGATGGTGCTCGAGGCAACCGACCGCACCAGGGCCGAGCGTGTGCCGATGGTGGTCGAGGCAAGCGCCCGCACCAGGGCCCAGCGTGTGCCGATGGTGGTCGAGGCAACCGCCCGCACCAGGGCCCAGCGTGTGCCGATGGTGGTCGAGGCAACCGCCCGCACCAGGGCCCAGCGTGTGCCGATGGTGCTCGAGGCAACCGACCGCACCAGGGCCCAGCGTGTGCCGATGGTGGTCGAGGCAAGCGCCCGCACCAGGGCCCAGCGTGTGCCGATGGTGCTCGAGGCAACCGACCGCACCAGGGCCGAGCGTGTGCCGATGGTGCTCGAGGCAAGCTGCCGCACCAGGGCCCAGCGTGTGCCGATGGTGGTCGAGGCAACCGCCCGCACCAGGGCCCAGCGTGTGCCGATGGTGATCGAGGCAACCGACCGCACCAGGGCCCAGCGTGTGCCGATGGTGCTCGAGGCAACCTGCCGCACCAGGGCCCAGCGTGTGCCGATGGTGCTCGAGGCAACCGACCGCACCAGGGCCGAGCGTGTGCCGATGGTGGTCGAGGCAAGCGCCCGCACCAGGGCCCAGCGTGTGCCGATGGTGGTCGAGGCAACCGCCCGCACCAGGGCCCAGCGTGTGCCGATGGTGCTCGAGGCAACCGACCGCACCAGGGCCGAGCGTGTGCCGATGGTGGTCGAGGCAAGCGCCCGCACCAGGGCCCAGCGTGTGCCGATGGTGGTCGAGGCAACCGCCCGCACCAGGGCCCAGCGTGTGCCGATGGTGGTCGAGGCAACCGCCCGCACCAGGGCCCAGCGTGTGCCGATGGTGCTCGAGGCAACCGACCGCACCAGGGCCCAGCGTGTGCCGATGGTGGTCGAGGCAAGCGCCCGCACCAGGGCCCAGCGTGTGCCGATGGTGCTCGAGGCAACCGACCGCACCAGGGCCCAGCGTGTGCCGATGGTGGTCGAGGCAAGCGCCCGCACCAGGGCCCAGCGTGTGCCGATGGTGCTCGAGGCAACCGACCTCACCAGGGCCGAGCGTGTGCCGATGGTGCTCGAGGCAA
>NW_028323014.1:677500-682500 GCF_047325235.1 Durio zibethinus | reverse complement strand
AGCGTGTGCCGATGGTGGTCGAGGCAACCGGCCGCACCAAGGGCCGGCGTGTGCCGATGGTGTTCGAGGCAACCGCCCGCACCAGGGCCCAGCGTGTGCCGATGGTGGTCGAGCCAGGAGCCCGCACCAAGGGCCGGCTTGTGCCGATGGTGTTCGGGGCAAGCGCCCGCACCAGGGCCCAGCGTGTGCCGATGGTGCTGGGGGCAAGCGCCCGCCCCAGGGCCCAGCGTGTGCCGATGGTTATCGGGGCAACCGGCCGCACCAGGGCCCAGGGTCTGCCGATGGTGCTCGAGGCAACCGCCCGCACCAAGGCTCAGCATGTGCCGATTGTGATCGAGGCAACAACCCACACCAGGGCCCAGCTTGTGCCGATGGCGGTCGAGGCAAGTGCCCGTACCGAAGGGCAGCCTATGCCGATGATGGTCGATGCATGTGCCATCACCATGCGTCATCATGTGCCATTGATGGTCGAGGCCTTGGCCGAAGTTCGATTTTGAGCCACGGTGCCCATGCTTGGCTCCAGCATGTGCTGGTGCCGCATTTTTTTCACTCGGGACAGCATCGCCGGAGCATCGCCGGAGCATCGCCGGAGTACCGCCGGAGAACCTGACCGGCGGCATTGGGGTTCCGGCGATTGGGAGGGGGGCCGGGGGGGTGTGCGCACATGATGTGCGATGGGTGCTGGTACTTGGCCTTGTGTTGGCCCCCTATCCCTCATCAAACCTCTGAGAATTCACACCCCCTTAAAGAGCATTTGAGATTTTACAGGTTTGCTACCAGTAGCCGTTAAAGTGTCTGAAATGGGGACACTTTTTTCAAACGGTCACAAAATCTTCTCTACTTCGAGTTTTTAGCTGAATTTTTTTGTGCATGCCAACAAAAATAGAAGGATCATGCCTACAAAATTTGGGGCCAAAAATCCTTATAAAAAAATTTTAAAAAATCCCGAACCGCAAAAAGTTTCGAAAATCGTGAAAAATAGAAAACGAGTCATCTTCCAACGAAACTTCACGTGAAGGCTTAGGGGACCATTGTATGAATTTACAAGCCATAAAAATGGCATTGGCACGGCAAAAATTTGAAGATGTGCCTAAACCCACCAGGGCCCAGCGTGTGCCGATGGTGCTCGAGGCAACCGCCCGCACCAGGGCCCAGCGTGTGCCGATGGTGCCCGAGGCAAGCGCCCGCACCAGGGCCCAGCGTGTGCCGATGGTGGTCGAGGCAACCGCCCGCACCAGGGCCGATAGTGTGCCGATGGTGCTCGAGGCAACCTGTCGCACCAGGGCCCAGCGTGTGCCGATGGTGATCGAGGCAACCTGCCGCACCAGGGCCCAGCGTGTGCCGATGGTGGTCGAGGCAAGCGCCCGCACCAGCGCCCAGCGTGTGCCGATGGTGCTCGAGGCAACCGACCGCACCAGGGCCCAGCGTGTGCCGATGGTGCTCGAGGCAACCTGCCGCACCAGGGCCCAGCGTGTGCCGATGGTGCTCGAGGCAACCTGCCGCACCAGGGCCCAGCGTGTGCCGATGGTGGTCGAGGCAAGCGCCCGCACCAGGGCCCAGCGTGTGCCGATGGTGGTCGAGGCAACCGCCCGCACCAGGGCCCAGCGTGTGCCGATGGTGCTCGAGGCAACCTGCCGCACCAGGGCCGAGCGTGTGCCGATGGTGGTCGAGGCAAGCGCCCGCACCAGGGCCCAGCGTGTGCCGATGGTGGTCGAGGCAACCTGCCGCACCAGGGCCCAGCGTGTGCCGATGGTGCTCGAGGCAACCGACCGCACCAGGGCCGAGCGTGTGCCGATGGTGCTCGAGGCAAGCGCCCGCACCAGGGCCCAGCGTGTGCCGATGGTGCTCGAGGCAACCGACCGCACCAGGGCCGAGCGTGTGCCGATGGTGGTCGAGGCAAGCGCCCTCACCAGGGCCCAGCGTGTGCCGATGGTGGTCGAGGCAACCTGCCGCACCAGGGCCCAGCGTGTGCCGATGGTGCTCGAGGCAACCGACCGCACCAGGGCCGAGCGTGTGCCGATGGTGCTCGAGGCAAGCGCCCGCACCAGGGCCCAGCGTGTGCCGATGGTGGTCGAGGCAACCTGCCGCACCAGGGCCCAGCGTGTGCCGATGGTGCTCGAGGTAACCTGCCGCACCAGGGCCCAGCGTGTGCCGATGGTGCTCGAGGCAACCTGCCGCACCAGGGCCCAGCGTGTGCCGATGGTGGTCGAGGCAAGCGCCCGCACCAGGGCCCAGCGTGTGCCGATGGTGGTCGAGGCAACCGCCCGCACCAGGGCCCAGCGTGTGCCGATGGTGGTCGAGGCAACCGCCCGCACCAGGGCCCAGCGTGTGCCGATGGTGGTCGAGGCAACCTGCCGCACCAGGGCCCAGCGTGTGCCGATGGTGCTCGAGGCAACCGACCGCACCAGGGCGGAGCGTGTGCCGATGGTGGTCGAGGCAAGCGCCCGCACCAGGGCCCAGCGTGTGCCGATGGTGCTCGAGGCAACCGACCGCACCAGGGCCCAGCGTGTGCCGATGGTGCTCGAGGCAAGCTGCCGCACCAGGGCCCAGCGTGTGCCGATGGTGGTCGAGGCAACCGCCCGCACCAGGGCCCAGCGTGTGCCGATGGTGATCGAGGCAACCGACCGCACCAGGGCCCAGCGTGTGCCGATGGTGGTCGAGGCAACCTGCCGCACCAGGGCCCAGCGTGTGCCGATGGTGCTCGAGGCAACCGACCGCACCAGGGCCGAGCGTGTGCCGATGGTGGTCGAGGCAAGCGCCCGCACCAGGGCCCAGCGTGTGCCGATGGTGGTCGAGGCAACCGCCCGCACCAGGGTCCAGCGTGTGCCGATGGTGGTCGAGGCAACCGCCCGCACCAGGGCCCAGCGTGTGCCGATGGTGCTCGAGGCAACCGACCGCACCAGGGCCCAGCGTGTGCCGATGGTGGTCGAGGCAAGCGCCCGCACCAGGGCCCAGCGTGTGCCGATGGTGCTCGAGGCAACCGACCGCACCAGGGCCGAGCGTGTGCCGATGGTGCTCGAGGCAAGCTGCCGCACCAGGGCCCAGCGTGTGCCGATGGTGGTCGAGGCAACCGCCCGCACCAGGGCCCAGCGTGTGCCGATGGTGATCGAGGCAACCGACCGCACCAGGGCCCAGCGTGTGCCGATGGTGCTCGAGGCAACCTGCCGCACCAGGGCCCAGCGTGTGCCGATGGTGCTCGAGGCAACCGACCGCACCAGGGCCGAGCGTGTGCCGATGGTGGTCGAGGCAAGCGCCCGCACCAGGGCCCAGCGTGTGCCGATGGTGGTCGAGGCAACCGCCCGCACCAGGGCCCAGCGTGTGCCGATGGTGCTCGAGGCAACCGACCGCACCAGGGCCGAGCGTGTGCCGATGGTGGTCGAGGCAAGCGCCCGCACCAGGGCCCAGCGTGTGCCGATGGTGGTCGAGGCAACCGCCCGCACCAGGGCCCAGCGTGTGCCGATGGTGGTCGAGGCAACCGCCCGCACCAGGGCCCAGCGTGTGCCGATGGTGCTCGAGGCAACCGACCGCACCAGGGCCCAGCGTGTGCCGATGGTGGTCGAGGCAAGCGCCCGCACCAGGGCCCAGCGTGTGCCGATGGTGCTCGAGGCAACCGACCGCACCAGGGCCCAGCGTGTGCCGATGGTGGTCGAGGCAAGCGCCCGCACCAGGGCCCAGCGTGTGCCGATGGTGCTCGAGGCAACCGACCTCACCAGGGCCGAGCGTGTGCCGATGGTGCTCGAGGCAAGCTGCCGCACCAGGGCCCAGCGTGTGCCGATGGTGGTCGAGGCAACCGCCCGCACCAGGGCCCAGCGTGTGCCGATGGTGATCGAGGCAACCGACCGCACCAGGGCCCAGCGTGTGCCGATGGTGCTCGAGGCAACCTGCCGCACCAGGGCCCAGCGTGTGCCGATGGTGGTCGAGGCAAGCGCCCGCACCAGGGCCCAGCGTGTGCCGATGGTGGTCGAGGCAACCTGCCGCACCAGGGCCCAGCGTGTGCCGATGGTGGTCGAGGCAACCTGCCGCACCAGGGCCCAGCGTGTGCCGATGGTGGTCGAGGCAAGCGCCCGCACCAGGGCCCAGCGTGTGCCGATGGTGGTCGAGGCAAGCGCCCGCACCAGGGCCCAACGTGTGCCGATGGTGCTGGGGGCAACCGCCCGCACCAGGGCCAAGCGTGTGCCGATGGTGGTCGAGGCAAGCGCCCGCACCAGTGCCCAGCGTGTGCCGATGGTGGTCGAGGCAAGCGCCCCCACCAGGGCCCAGCTTTTGCCGATGGTGATCGAGGCAACCGGCCGCTCCAGGGCCCAGCGTGTGCCGATGGTTATCGGGGCAACCGGCCGCACCAGGGCCCAGGGTCTGCGGATGGTGCTCGAGGCAACCGCCCGCACCAAGGCTCAGCATGTGCCGCTGGTGATCGGGGCAACAACCCACACCAGGGCCCAGCTTGTGCCGATGGCGGTCGAGGCAAGTGCCCGTACCGAAGGGCAGCCTATGCCGATGATGGTCGATGCATGTGCCATCACCATGCGTCATCATGTGCCATTGATGGTCGAGGCCTTGGCCGAAGTTCGATTTTGAGCCACGGTGCCCATGCTTGGCTCCAGCATGTGCTGGTGCCGCATTTTTTTCACTCGGGACAGCATCGCCGGAGCATCGCCGGAGCATCGCCGGAGTACCGCCGGAGAACCTGACCGGCGGCATTGGGGTTCCGGCGATTGGGAGGGGGGCCGGGGGGGTGTGCGCACATGACGTGCGATGGGTGCTGGTGCTTGGCCCTTGTGTTGGCCCCCTATCCCTCATCAAACCTCTGAGAACTCACACCCCCTTAAAGAGCGTTTGAGATTTTACAGGTTTGCTGCCAGTAGCCGTTGAAGTGTCTGAAACGGGGACACTTTTTTCAAACGGTCGCGAAATCTTCTCCGCTTCGAGTTTTTAGCTGAATTTTTTTGTGCATGCCAACAAAAATAGAAGGATCACGTCCACAAAATTTGGGGCCAAAACTC
>NW_028323014.1:665000-667500 GCF_047325235.1 Durio zibethinus | reverse complement strand
ATTTGAAGATGTGCCTAAACCCACCAGGGCCCAGCGTGTGCCGATGGTGCTCGAGGCAACCGCCCGCACCAGGGCCCAGCGTGTGCCGATGGTGCCCGAGGCAAGCGCCCGCACCAGGGCCCAGCGTGTGCCGATGGTGGTCGAGGCAACCGCCCGCACCAGGGCCGATAGTGTGCCGATGGTGCTCGAGGCAACCTGTCGCACCAGGGCCCAGCGTGTGCCGATGGTGATCGAGGCAACCTGCCGCACCAGGGCCCAGCGTGTGCCGATGGTGGTCGAGGCAAGCGCCCGCACCAGCGCCCAGCGTGTGCCGATGGTGCTCGAGGCAACCGACCGCACCAGGGCCCAGCGTGTGCCGATGGTGCTCGAGGCAACCTGCCGCACCAGGGCCCAGCGTGTGCCGATGGTGCTCGAGGCAACCTGCCGCACCAGGGCCCAGCGTGTGCCGATGGTGGTCGAGGCAAGCGCCCGCACCAGGGCCCAGCGTGTGCCGATGGTGGTCGAGGCAACCGCCCGCACCAGGGCCCAGCGTGTGCCGATGGTGCTCGAGGCAACCTGCCGCACCAGGGCCGAGCGTGTGCCGATGGTGGTCGAGGCAAGCGCCCGCACCAGGGCCCAGCGTGTGCCGATGGTGGTCGAGGCAACCTGCCGCACCAGGGCCCAGCGTGTGCCGATGGTGCTCGAGGCAACCGACCGCACCAGGGCCGAGCGTGTGCCGATGGTGCTCGAGGCAAGCGCCCGCACCAGGGCCCAGCGTGTGCCGATGGTGCTCGAGGCAACCGACCGCACCAGGGCCGAGCGTGTGCCGATGGTGGTCGAGGCAAGCGCCCTCACCAGGGCCCAGCGTGTGCCGATGGTGGTCGAGGCAACCTGCCGCACCAGGGCCCAGCGTGTGCCGATGGTGCTCGAGGCAACCGACCGCACCAGGGCCGAGCGTGTGCCGATGGTGCTCGAGGCAAGCGCCCGCACCAGGGCCCAGCGTGTGCCGATGGTGGTCGAGGCAACCTGCCGCACCAGGGCCCAGCGTGTGCCGATGGTGCTCGAGGCAACCTGCCGCACCAGGGCCCAGCGTGTGCCGATGGTGCTCGAGGCAACCTGCCGCACCAGGGCCCAGCGTGTGCCGATGGTGGTCGAGGCAAGCGCCCGCACCAGGGCCCAGCGTGTGCCGATGGTGGTCGAGGCAACCGCCCGCACCAGGGCCCAGCGTGTGCCGATGGTGGTCGAGGCAACCGCCCGCACCAGGGCCCAGCGTGTGCCGATGGTGGTCGAGGCAACCTGCCGCACCAGGGCCCAGCGTGTGCCGATGGTGCTCGAGGCAACCGACCGCACCAGGGCGGAGCGTGTGCCGATGGTGGTCGAGGCAAGCGCCCGCACCAGGGCCCAGCGTGTGCCGATGGTGGTCGAGGCTGCCGATGGTGGTCGAGGCAACCTGCCGCACCAGGGCCCAACGTGTGCCGATGGTGCTCGGGGCAACCGACCGCACCAGGGTCGAGCGTGTGCCGATGGTGCTCGAGGCAAGCTGCCGCACCAGGGCCCAGCGTGTGCCGATGGTGGTCGAGGCAACCGCCCGCACCAGGGCCCAGCGTGTGCCGATGGTGATCGAGGCAACCTGCCGCACCAGGGCCCAGCGTGTGCCGATGGTGGTCGAGGGAACCTGCCGCACCAGGGCCCAGCGTGTGCCGATGGTGGTCGAGGCAAGCGCCCGCACCAGGGCCCAGCGTGTGCCGATGGTGGTCGAGGCAACCGACCGCACCAGGGCCCAGCGTGTGCCGATGGTGCTCGAGGCAACCTGCCGCACCAGGGCCCAGCGTGTGCCGATGGTGGTCGAGGCAAGCGCCCACACCAGGGCCCAGCGTGTGCCGATGGTGGTCGAGGCAACCTGCCGCACCAGGGCCCAGCGTGTGCCGATGGTGCTCGAGGCAACCGACCGCACCAGGGCCGAGCGTGTGCCGATGGTGGTCGAGGCAAGCGCCCGCACCAGGGCCCAGCGTGTGCCGATGGTGGTCGAGGCAACCGCCCGCACCAGGGCCCAGCGTGTGCCGATGGTGGTCGAGGCAACCGCCCGCACCAGGGCCCAGCGTGTGCCGATGGTGCTCGAGGCAACCGACCGCACCAGGGCCCAGCGTGTGCCGATGGTGGTCGAGGCAAGCGCCCGCACCAGGGCCCAGCGTGTGCCGATGGTGCTCGAGGCAACCGACCGCACCAGGGCCGAGCGTGTGCCGATGGTGCTCGAGGCAAGCTGCCGCACCAGGGCCCAGCGTGTGCCGATGGTGGTCGAGGCAACCGCCCGCACCAGGGCCCAGCGTGTGCCGATGGTGATCGAGGCAACCGACCGCACCAGGGCCCAGCGTGTGCCGATGGTGCTCGAGGCAACCTGCCGCACCAGGGCCCAGCGTGTGCCGATGGTGCTCGAGGCAACCGACCGCACCAGGGCCGAGCGTGTGCCGATGGTGGTCGAGGCAAGCGCCCGCACCAGGGCCCAGCGTGTGCCGATGGTGGT
>NW_028323014.1:650000-655000 GCF_047325235.1 Durio zibethinus | reverse complement strand
CAGGGCCCAGCGTGTGCCGATGGTGGTCGAGGCAACCGCCCGCACCAGGGCCCAGCGTGTGCCGATGGTGCTCGAGGCAACCGCCCGCACCAAGGGCCGGCTTGTGCCGATGGTGTTCGAGGCAACCGCCCGCACCAGGGCCCAGCGTGTGCCGATGGTGGTCGAGGCAACCGCCAGCACCAGGGCCCAGCGTGTGCCGATGGTGGTCGAGGCAACCGCCCGCACCAAGGCCGAGCGTGTGCCGATGGTGGTCGAGGCAACCGCCCGCACCAGGGCCCAGCGTGTGCCGATGGTGGTCGAGGCAAGCGCCCTCACCAAGGCCGAGCGTGTGCCGATGGTGGTCGAGGCAACCGCCCGCACCAGGGCCCAGCGTGTGCCGATGGTGGTCGAGGCAAGCGCCCGCACCAAGGCCGAGCGTGTGCCGATGGTGGTCGAGGCAAGCGCCCGCACCAAGGCCGAGCGTGTGCCGATGGTGGTCGAGGCAACCGGCCGCACCAAGGGCCGGCGTGTGCCGATGGTGTTCGAGGCAACCGCCCGCACCAGGGCCCAGCGTGTGCCGATGGTGGTCGAGCCAGGAGCCCGCACCAAGGGCCGGCTTGTGCCGATGGTGTTCGGGGCAAGCGCCCGCACCAGGGCCCAGCGTGTGCCGATGGTGCTGGGGGCAAGCGCCCGCCCCAGGGCCCAGCGTGTGCCGATGGTTATCGGGGCAACCGGCCGCACCAGGGCCCAGGGTCTGCCGATGGTGCTCGAGGCAACCGCCCGCACCAAGGCTCAGCATGTGCCGATTGTGATCGAGGCAACAACCCACACCAGGGCCCAGCTTGTGCCGATGGCGGTCGAGGCAAGTGCCCGTACCGAAGGGCAGCCTATGCCGATGATGGTCGATGCATGTGCCATCACCATGCGTCATCATGTGCCATTGATGGTCGAGGCCTTGGCCGAAGTTCGATTTTGAGCCACGGTGCCCATGCTTGGCTCCAGCATGTGCTGGTGCCGCATTTTTTTCACTCGGGACAGCATCGCCGGAGCATCGCCGGAGTACCGCCGGAGAACCTGACCGGCGGCATTGGGGTTCCGGCGATTGGGAGGGGGGCCGGGGGGGTGTGCGCACATGATGTGCGATGGGTGCTGGTACTTGGCCTTGTGTTGGCCCCCTATCCCTCATCAAACCTCTGAGAATTCACACCCCCTTAAAGAGCATTTGAGATTTTACAGGTTTGCTACCAGTAGCCGTTAAAGTGTCTGAAATGGGGACACTTTTTTCAAACGGTCACAAAATCTTCTCTACTTCGAGTTTTTAGCTGAATTTTTTTGTGCATGCCAACAAAAATAGAAGGATCATGCCTACAAAATTTGGGGCCAAAAATCCTTATAAAAAAATTTTAAAAAATCCCGAACCGCAAAAAGTTTCGAAAATCGTGAAAAATAGAAAACGAGTCATCTTCCAACGAAACTTCACGTGAAGGCTTAGGGGACCATTGTATGAATTTACAAGCCATAAAAATGGCATTGGCACGGCAAAAATTTGAAGATGTGCCTAAACCCACCAGGGCCCAGCGTGTGCCGATGGTGCTCGAGGCAACCGCCCGCACCAGGGCCCAGCGTGTGCCGATGGTGCCCGAGGCAAGCGCCCGCACCAGGGCCCAGCGTGTGCCGATGGTGGTCGAGGCAACCGCCCGCACCAGGGCCGATAGTGTGCCGATGGTGCTCGAGGCAACCTGTCACACCAGGGCCCAGCGTGTGCCGATGGTGATCGAGGCAACCTGCCGCACCAGGGCCCAGCGTGTGCCGATGGTGGTCGAGGCAAGCGCCCGCACCAGCGCCCAGCGTGTGCCGATGGTGCTCGAGGCAACCGACCGCACCAGGGCCCAGCGTGTGCCGATGGTGCTCGAGGCAACCTGCCGCACCAGGGCCCAGCGTGTGCCGATGGTGCTCGAGGCAACCTGCCGCACCAGGGCCCAGCGTGTGCCGATGGTGGTCGAGGCAAGCGCCCGCACCAGGGCCCAGTGTGTGCCGATGGTGGTCGAGGCAACCGCCCGCACCAGGGCCCAGCGTGTGCCGATGGTGCTCGAGGCAACCTGCCGCACCAGGGCCGAGCGTGTGCCGATGGTGGTCGAGGCAAGCGCCCGCACCAGGGCCCAGCGTGTGCCGATGGTGGTCGAGGCAACCTGCCGCACCAGGGCCCAGCGTGTGCCGATGGTGCTCGAGGCAACCGACCGCACCAGGGCCGAGCGTGTGCCGATGGTGCTCGAGGCAAGCGCCCGCACCAGGGCCCAGCGTGTGCCGATGGTGCTCGAGGCAACCGACCGCACCAGGGCCGAGCGTGTGCCGATGGTGGTCGAGGCAAGCGCCCTCACCAGGGCCCAGCGTGTGCCGATGGTGGTCGAGGCAACCTGCCGCACCAGGGCCCAGCGTGTGCCGATGGTGCTCGAGGCAACCGACCGCACCAGGGCCGAGCGTGTGCCGATGGTGCTCGAGGCAAGCGCCCGCACCAGGGCCCAGCGTGTGCCGATGGTGGTCGAGGCAACCTGCCGCACCAGGGCCCAGCGTGTGCCGATGGTGCTCGAGGCAACCTGCCGCACCAGGGCCCAGCGTGTGCCGATGGTGGTCGAGGCAAGCGCCCGCACCAGGGCCCAGCGTGTGCCGATGGTGGTCGAGGCAACCGCCCGCACCAGGGCCCAGCGTGTGCCGATGGTGGTCGAGGCAACCTGCCGCACCAGGGCCCAGCGTGTGCCGATGGTGCTCGAGGCAACCGACCGCACCAGGGCGGAGCGTGTGCCGATGGTGGTCGAGGCAAGCGCCCGCACCAGGGCCCAGCGTGTGCCGATGGTGGTCGAGGCTGCCGATGGTGGTCGAGGCAACCTGCCGCACCAGGGCCCAACGTGTGCCGATGGTGCTCGAGGCAAGCTGCCGCACCAGGGCCCAGCGTGTGCCGATGGTGGTCGAGGCAACCGCCCGCACCAGGGCCCAGCGTGTGCCGATGGTGATCGAGGCAACCTGCCGCACCAGGGCCCAGCGTGTGCCGATGGTGGTCGAGGGAACCTGCCGCACCAGGGCCCAGCGTGTGCCGATGGTGGTCGAGGCAAGCGCCCGCACCAGGGCCCAGCGTGTGCCGATGGTGGTCGAGGCAACCGACCGCACCAGGGCCCAGCGTGTGCCGATGGTGCTCGAGGCAACCTGCCGCACCAGGGCCCAGCGTGTGCCGATGGTGGTCGAGGCAAGCGCCCACACCAGGGCCCAGCGTGTGCCGATGGTGGTCGAGGCAACCTGCCGCACCAGGGCCCAGCGTGTGCCGATGGTGCTCGAGGCAACCGACCGCACCAGGGCCGAGCGTGTGCCGATGGTGGTCGAGGCAAGCGCCCGCACCAGGGCCCAGCGTGTGCCGATGGTGGTCGAGGCAACCGCCCGCACCAGGGCCCAGCGTGTGCCGATGGTGGTCGAGGCAACCGCCCGCACCAGGGCCCAGCGTGTGCCGATGGTGCTCGAGGCAACCGACCGCACCAGGGCCCAGCGTGTGCCGATGGTGGTCGAGGCAAGCGCCCGCACCAGGGCCCAGCGTGTGCCGATGGTGCTCGAGGCAACCGACCGCACCAGGGCCGAGCGTGTGCCGATGGTGCTCGAGGCAAGCTGCCGCACCAGGGCCCAGCGTGTGCCGATGGTGGTCGAGGCAACCGCCCGCACCAGGGCCCAGCGTGTGCCGATGGTGATCGAGGCAACCGACCGCACCAGGGCCCAGCGTGTGCCGATGGTGCTCGAGGCAACCTGCCGCACCAGGGCCCAGCGTGTGCCGATGGTGCTCGAGGCAACCGACCGCACCAGGGCCGAGCGTGTGCCGATGGTGGTCGAGGCAAGCGCCCGCACCAGGGCCCAGCGTGTGCCGATGGTGGTCGAGGCAACCGCCCGCACCAGGGCCCAGCGTGTGCCGATGGTGCTCGAGGCAACCGACCGCACCAGGGCCGAGCGTGTGCCGATGGTGGTCGAGGCAAGCGCCCGCACCAGGGCCCAGCGTGTGCCGATGGTGGTCGAGGCAACCGCCCGCACCAGGGCCCAGCGTGTGCCGATGGTGGTCGAGGCAACCGCCCGCACCAGGGCCCAGCGTGTGCCGATGGTGCTCGAGGCAACCGACCGCACCAGGGCCCAGCGTGTGCCGATGGTGGTCGAGGCAAGCGCCCGCACCAGGGCCCAGCGTGTGCCGATGGTGCTCGAGGCAACCGACCGCACCAGGGCCCAGCGTGTGCCGATGGTGGTCGAGGCAAGCGCCCGCACCAGGGCCCAGCGTGTGCCGATGGTGCTCGAGGCAACCGACCTCACCAGGGCCGAGCGTGTGCCGATGGTGCTCGAGGCAAGCTGCCGCACCAGGGCCCAGCGTGTGCCGATGGTGGTCGAGGCAACCGCCCGCACCAGGGCCCAGCGTGTGCCGATGGTGATCGAGGCAACCGACCGCACCAGGGCCCAGCGTGTGCCGATGGTGCTCGAGGCAACCTGCCGCACCAGGGCCCAGCGTGTGCCGATGGTGCTCGAGGCAACCTGCCGCACCAGGGCCCAGCGTGTGCCGATGGTGGTCGAGGCAAGCGCCCGCACCAGGGCCCAGCGTGTGCCGATGGTGGTCGAGGCAACCTGCCGCACCAGGGCCCAGCGTGTGCCGATGGTGGTCGAGGCAAGCGCCCGCACCAGGGCCCAGCGTGTGCCGATGGTGGTCGAGGCAAGCGCCCGCACCAGGGCCCAACGTGTGCCGATGGTGCTGGGGGCAACCGCCCGCACCAGGGCCAAGCGTGTGCCGATGGTGGTCGAGGCAAGCGCCCGCACCAGTGCCCAGCGTGTGCCGATGGTGGTCGAGGCAAGCGCCCCCACCAGGGCCCAGCTTTTGCCGATGGTGATCGAGGCAACCGGCCGCTCCAGGGCCCAGCGTGTGCCGATGGTTATCGGGGCAACCGGCCGCACCAGGGCCCAGGGTCTGCGGATGGTGCTCGAGGCAACCGCCCGCACCAAGGCTCAGCATG
>NW_028323014.1:637500-640000 GCF_047325235.1 Durio zibethinus | reverse complement strand
GTGTGCGCACATGATGTGCGATGGGTGCTGGTACTTGGCCTTGTGTTGGCCCCCTATCCCTCATCAAACCTCTGAGAATTCACACCCCCTTAAAGAGCATTTGAGATTTTACAGGTTTGCTACCAGTAGCCGTTAAAGTGTCTGAAATGGGGACACTTTTTTCAAACGGTCACAAAATCTTCTCTACTTCGAGTTTTTAGCTGAATTTTTTTGTGCATGCCAACAAAAATAGAAGGATCATGCCTACAAAATTTGGGGCCAAAAATCCTTATAAAAAAATTTTAAAAAATCCCGAACCGCAAAAAGTTTCGAAAATCGTGAAAAATAGAAAACGAGTCATCTTCCAACGAAACTTCACGTGAAGGCTTAGGGGACCATTGTATGAATTTACAAGCCATAAAAATGGCATTGGCACGGCAAAAATTTGAAGATGTGCCTAAACCCACCAGGGCCCAGCGTGTGCCGATGGTGCTCGAGGCAACCGCCCGCACCAGGGCCCAGCGTGTGCCGATGGTGCCCGAGGCAAGCGCCCGCACCAGGGCCCAGCGTGTGCCGATGGTGGTCGAGGCAACCGCCCGCACCAGGGCCGATAGTGTGCCGATGGTGCTCGAGGCAACCTGTCGCACCAGGGCCCAGCGTGTGCCGATGGTGATCGAGGCAACCTGCCGCACCAGGGCCCAGCGTGTGCCGATGGTGGTCGAGGCAAGCGCCCGCACCAGCGCCCAGCGTGTGCCGATGGTGCTCGAGGCAACCGACCGCACCAGGGCCCAGCGTGTGCCGATGGTGCTCGAGGCAACCTGCCGCACCAGGGCCCAGCGTGTGCCGATGGTGCTCGAGGCAACCTGCCGCACCAGGGCCCAGCGTGTGCCGATGGTGGTCGAGGCAAGCGCCCGCACCAGGGCCCAGCGTGTGCCGATGGTGGTCGAGGCAACCGCCCGCACCAGGGCCCAGCGTGTGCCGATGGTGCTCGAGGCAACCTGCCGCACCAGGGCCGAGCGTGTGCCGATGGTGGTCGAGGCAAGCGCCCGCACCAGGGCCCAGCGTGTGCCGATGGTGGTCGAGGCAACCTGCCGCACCAGGGCCCAGCGTGTGCCGATGGTGCTCGAGGCAACCGACCGCACCAGGGCCGAGCGTGTGCCGATGGTGCTCGAGGCAACCGCCCGCACCAGGGCCCAGCGTGTGCCGATGGTGCTCGAGGCAACCGACCGCACCAGGGCCGAGCGTGTGCCGATGGTGGTCGAGGCAAGCGCCCTCACCAGGGCCCAGCGTGTGCCGATGGTGGTCGAGGCAACCTGCCGCACCAGGGCCCAGCGTGTGCCGATGGTGCTCGAGGCAACCGACCGCACCAGGGCCGAGCGTGTGCCGATGGTGCTCGAGGCAAGCGCCCGCACCAGGGCCCAGCGTGTGCCGATGGTGGTCGAGGCAACCTGCCGCACCAGGGCCCAGCGTGTGCCGATGGTGCTCGAGGCAACCTGCCGCACCAGGGCCCAGCGTGTGCCGATGGTGCTCGAGGCAACCTGCCGCACCAGGGCCCAGCGTGTGCCGATGGTGGTCGAGGCAAGCGCCCGCACCAGGGCCCAGCGTGTGCCGATGGTGGTCGAGGCAACCGCCCGCACCAGGGCCCAGCGTGTGCCGATGGTGGTCGAGGCAACCGCCCGCACCAGGGCCCAGCGTGTGCCGATGGTGGTCGAGGCAACCTGCCGCACCAGGGCCCAGCGTGTGCCGATGGTGGTCGGGGCAACCGACCGCACCAGGGTCGAGCGTGTGCCGATGGTGCTCGAGGCAAGCTGCCGCACCAGGGCCCAGCGTGTGCCGATGGTGGTCGAGGCAACCGCCCGCACCAGGGCCCAGCGTGTGCCGATGGTGATCGAGGCAACCTGCCGCACCAGGGCCCAGCGTGTGCCGATGGTGGTCGAGGGAACCTGCCGCACCAGGGCCCAGCGTGTGCCGATGGTGGTCGAGGCAAGCGCCCGCACCAGGGCCCAGCGTGTGCCGATGGTGGTCGAGGCAACCGACCGCACCAGGGCCCAGCGTGTGCCGATGGTGCTCGAGGCAACCTGCCGCACCAGGGCCCAGCGTGTGCCGATGGTGGTCGAGGCAAGCGCCCACACCAGGGCCCAGCGTGTGCCGATGGTGGTCGAGGCAACCTGCCGCACCAGGGCCCAGCGTGTGCCGATGGTGCTCGAGGCAACCGACCGCACCAGGGCCGAGCGTGTGCCGATGGTGGTCGAGGCAAGCGCCCGCACCAGGGCCCAGCGTGTGCCGATGGTGGTCGAGGCAACCGCCCGCACCAGGGCCCAGCGTGTGCCGATGGTGGTCGAGGCAACCGCCCGCACCAGGGCCCAGCGTGTGCCGATGGTGCTCGAGGCAACCGACCGCACCAGGGCCCAGCGTGTGCCGATGGTGGTCGAGGCAAGCGCCCGCACCAGGGCCCAGCGTGTGCCGATGGTGCTCGAGGCAACCGACCGCACCAGGGCCGAGCGTGTGCCGATGGTGCTCG
>NW_028323014.1:625000-627500 GCF_047325235.1 Durio zibethinus | reverse complement strand
GATTTTACAGATATGCTACCAGTAGACGTTAAAATGTCTGAAACGGGGACACTTTTTCCAAACAAGCAAATCCCACACCGAGGGTGCGCAGGTGCCGATGGTGGTCGAGGCATGTGCCCGCAACAAGGGCCAACGTGAGCCGATGGTGGTCGAGGCAACCGCCCGCACCAGCTCGAGGCATGTGCCCACACCAAGGCCCAGCATGTATCGATGGTGTTCGACGTAGGGGCAATCTTCTGCTGATGGTGGTCGAGGCAAGAGCCCGCACCAAGGGCCAGCGTGTGCCCATGGTGCTCGAGGCAACCGTCCGCACCAGGGCCCAGCGTGTGCCGATGGTGGTCGAGGCAACCGCCCGCACCAGGGCCCAGCGTGTGCCGATGGTGCTCGAGGCAACCGCCCGCACCAAGGGCCGGCTTGTGCCGATGGTGTTCGAGGCAACCGCCCGCACCAGGGCCCAGCGTGTGCCGATGGTGGTCGAGGCAACCGCCAGCACCAGGGCCCAGCGTGTGCCGATGGTGGTCGAGGCAACCGCCCGCACCAAGGCCGAGCGTGTGCCGATGGTGGTCGAGGCAACCGCCCGCACCAGGGCCCAGCGTGTGCCGATGGTGGTCGAGGCAAGCGCCCTCACCAAGGCCGAGCGTGTGCCGATGGTGGTCGAGGCAACCGCCCGCACCAGGGCCCAGCGTGTGCCGATGGTGGTCGAGGCAAGCGCCCGCACCAAGGCCGAGCGTGTGCCGATGGTGGTCGAGGCAAGCGCCCGCACCAAGGCCGAGCGTGTGCCGATGGTGGTCGAGGCAACCGGCCGCACCAAGGGCCGGCGTGTGCCGATGGTGTTCGAGGCAACCGCCCGCACCAGGGCCCAGCGTGTGCCGATGGTGGTCGAGCCAGGAGCCCGCACCAAGGGCCGGCTTGTGCCGATGGTGTTCGGGGCAAGCGCCCGCACCAGGGCCCAGCGTGTGCCGATGGTGCTGGGGGCAAGCGCCCGCCCCAGGGCCCAGCGTGTGCCGATGGTTATCGGGGCAACCGGCCGCACCAGGGCCCAGGGTCCAGCGTGTGCCGATGGTGGTCGAGGCAAGCGCCCGCACCAGGGCCCAGCGTGTGCCGATGGTGGTCGAGGCAACCGCCCGCACCAGGGCCCAGCGTGTGCCGATGGTGCTCGAGGCAACCTGCCGCACCAGGGCCGAGCGTGTGCCGATGGTGGTCGAGGCAAGCGCCCGCACCAGGGCCCAGCGTGTGCCGATGGTGGTCGAGGCAACCTGCCGCACCAGGGCCCAGCGTGTGCCGATGGTGCTCGAGGCAACCGACCGCACCAGGGCCGAGCGTGTGCCGATGGTGCTCGAGGCAAGCGCCCGCACCAGGGCCCAGCGTGTGCCGATGGTGCTCGAGGCAACCGACCGCACCAGGGCCGAGCGTGTGCCGATGGTGGTCGAGGCAAGCGCCCTCACCAGGGCCCAGCGTGTGCCGATGGTGGTCGAGGCAACCTGCCGCACCAGGGCCCAGCGTGTGCCGATGGTGCTCGAGGCAACCGACCGCACCAGGGCCGAGCGTGTGCCGATGGTGCTCGAGGCAAGCGCCCGCACCAGGGCCCAGCGTGTGCCGATGGTGGTCGAGGCAACCTGCCGCACCAGGGCCCAGCGTGTGCCGATGGTGCTCGAGGCAACCTGCCGCACCAGGGCCCAGCGTGTGCCGATGGTGCTCGAGGCAACCTGCCGCACCAGGGCCCAGCGTGTGCCGATGGTGGTCGAGGCAAGCGCCCGCACCAGGGCCCAGCGTGTGCCGATGGTGGTCGAGGCAACCGCCCGCACCAGGGCCCAGCGTGTGCCGATGGTGGTCGAGGCAACCGCCCGCACCAGGGCCCAGCGTGTGCCGATGGTGGTCGAGGCAACCTGCCGCACCAGGGCCCAGCGTGTGCCGATGGTGCTCGAGGCAACCGACCGCACCAGGGCGGAGCGTGTGCCGATGGTGGTCGAGGCAAGCGCCCGCACCAGGGCCCAGCGTGTGCCGATGGTGGTCGAGGCTGCCGATGGTGGTCGAGGCAACCTGCCGCACCAGGGCCCAACGTGTGCCGATGGTGCTCGAGGCAAGCTGCCGCACCAGGGCCCAGCGTGTGCCGATGGTGCTCGAGGCAACCGCCCGCACCAGGGCCCAGCGTGTGCCGATGGTGATCGAGGCAACCTGCCGCACCAGGGCCCAGCGTGTGCCGATGGTGGTCGAGGGAACCTGCCGCACCAGGGCCCAGCGTGTGCCGATGGTGGTCGAGGCAAGCGCCCGCACCAGGGCCCAGCGTGTGCCGATGGTGGTCGAGGCAACCGACCGCACCAGGGCCCAGCGTGTGCCGATGGTGCTCGAGGCAACCTGCCGCACCAGGGCCCAGCGTGTGCCGATGGTGGTCGAGGCAAGCGCCCACACCAGGGCCCAGCGTGTGCCGATGGTGGTCGAGGCAACCTGCCGCACCAGGGCCCAGCGTGTGCCGATCGTGCTCGAGGCAACCGACCGCACC
>NW_028323014.1:597500-615000 GCF_047325235.1 Durio zibethinus | reverse complement strand
CAAGCCAACCGATCGAGGCCATGGGCGCCTGCCGGTCACCGGAGCAACCAGTCGCCGGACAAAAATCGCCGGAAGGCATGCACGCCCTGTATTTCGTTCGAGGGACGTTGGCCGGGGTGCACGCAATGGGAGGCCCATCGCGCACACCTACTCCCCCCGTGGGGGGGGAGAGGGGGTGCCGGACCACCACCCCCTAAAGAGCATTAGAGATTTTACAGATATGCTACCAGTAGACGTTAAAATGTCTGAAACGGGGACACTTTTTCCAAACAAGCAAATCCCACACCGAGGGTGCGCAGGTGCCGATGGTGGTCGAGGCATGTGCCCGCAACAAGGGCCAACGTGAGCCGATGGTGGTCGAGGCAACCGCCCGCACCAGCTCGAGGCATGTGCCCACACCAAGGCCCGGCATGTATCGATGGTGTTCGACGTAGGGGCAATCTTCTGCTGATGGTGGTCGAGGCAAGAGCCCGCACCAAGGGCCAGCGTGTGCCCATGGTGCTCGAGGCAACCGTCCGCACCAGGGCCCAGCGTGTGCCGATGGTGGTCGAGGCAACCGCCCGCACCAGGGCCCAGCGTGTGCCGATGGTGCTCGAGGCAACCGCCCGCACCAAGGGCCGGCTTGTGCCGATGGTGTTCGAGGCAACCGCCCGCACCAGGGCCCAGCGTGTGCCGATGGTGGTCGAGGCAACCGCCAGCACCAGGGCCCAGCGTGTGCCGATGGTGGTCGAGGCAACCGCCCGCACCAAGGCCGAGCGTGTGCCGATGGTGGTCGAGGCAACCGCCCGCACCAGGGCCCAGCGTGTGCCGATGGTGGTCGAGGCAAGCGCCCTCACCAAGGCCGAGCGTGTGCCGATGGTGGTCGAGGCAACCGCCCGCACCAGGGCCCAGCGTGTGCCGATGGTGGTCGAGGCAAGCGCCCGCACCAAGGCCGAGCGTGTGCCGATGGTGGTCGAGGCAAGCGCCCGCACCAAGGCCGAGCGTGTGCCGATGGTGGTCGAGGCAACCGGCCGCACCAAGGGCCGGCGTGTGCCGATGGTGTTCGAGGCAACCGCCCGCACCAGGGCCCAGCGTGTGCCGATGGTGGTCGAGCCAGGAGCCCGCACCAAGGGCCGGCTTGTGCCGATGGTGTTCGGGGCAAGCGCCCGCACCAGGGCCCAGCGTGTGCCGATGGTGCTGGGGGCAAGCGCCCGCCCCAGGGCCCAGCGTGTGCCGATGGTTATCGGGGCAACCGGCCGCACCAGGGCCCAGGGTCTGCCGATGGTGCTCGAGGCAACCGCCCGCACCAAGGCTCAGCATGTGCCGATTGTGATCGAGGCAACAACCCACACCAGGGCCCAGCTTGTGCCGATGGCGGTCGAGGCAAGTGCCCGTACCGAAGGGCAGCCTATGCCGATGATGGTCGATGCATGTGCCATCACCATGCGTCATCATGTGCCATTGATGGTCGAGGCCTTGGCCGAAGTTCGATTTTGAGCCACGGTGCCCATGCTTGGCTCCAGCATGTGCTGGTGCCGCATTTTTTTCACTCGGGACAGCATCGCCGGAGCATCACCGGAGCATCGCCGGAGTACCGCCGGAGAACCTGACCGGCGGCATTGGGGTTCCGGCGATTGGGAGGGGGGCCGGGGGGGTGTGCGCACATGATGTGCGATGGGTGCTGGTACTTGGCCTTGTGTTGGCCCCCTATCCCTCATCAAACCTCTGAGAATTCACACCCCCTTAAAGAGCATTTGAGATTTTACAGGTTTGCTACCAGTAGCCGTTAAAGTGTCTGAAATGGGGACACTTTTTTCAAACGGTCACAAAATCTTCTCTACTTCGAGTTTTTAGCTGAATTTTTTTGTGCATGCCAACAAAAATAGAAGGATCATGCCTACAAAATTTGGGGCCAAAAATCCTTATAAAAAAATTTTAAAAAATCCCGAACCGCAAAAAGTTTCGAAAATCGTGAAAAATAGAAAACGAGTCATCTTCCAACGAAACTTCACGTGAAGGCTTAGGGGACCATTGTATGAATTTACAAGCCATAAAAATGGCATTGGCACGGCAAAAATTTGAAGATGTGCCTAAACCCACCAGGGCCCAGCGTGTGCCGATGGTGCTCGAGGCAACCGCCCGCACCAGGGCCCAGCGTGTGCCGATGGTGCCCGAGGCAAGCGCCCGCACCAGGGCCCAGCGTGTGCCGATGGTGGTCGAGGCAACCGCCCGCACCAGGGCCGATAGTGTGCCGATGGTGCTCGAGGCAACCTGTCGCACCAGGGCCCAGCGTGTGCCGATGGTGATCGAGGCAACCTGCCGCACCAGGGCCCAGCGTGTGCCGATGGTGGTCGAGGCAAGCGCCCGCACCAGCGCCCAGCGTGTGCCGATGGTGCTCGAGGCAACCGACCGCACCAGGGCCCAGCGTGTGCCGATGGTGCTCGAGGCAACCTGCCGCACCAGGGCCCAGCGTGTGCCGATGGTGCTCGAGGCAACCTGCCGCACCAGGGCCCAGCGTGTGCCGATGGTGGTCGAGGCAAGCGCCCGCACCAGGGCCCAGCGTGTGCCGATGGTGGTCGAGGCAACCGCCCGCACCAAGGCCGAGCGTGTGCCGATGGTGGTCGAGGCAACCGCCCGCACCAGGGCCCAGCGTGTGCCGATGGTGGTCGAGGCAAGCGCCCTCACCAAGGCCGAGCGTGTGCCGATGGTGGTCGAGGCAACCGCCCGCACCAGGGCCCAGCGTGTGCCGATGGTGGTCGAGGCAAGCGCCCGCACCAAGGCCGAGCGTGTGCCGATGGTGGTCGAGGCAAGCGCCCGCACCAAGGCCGAGCGTGTGCCGATGGTGGTCGAGGCAACCGGCCGCACCAAGGGCCGGCGTGTGCCGATGGTGTTCGAGGCAACCGCCCGCACCAGGGCCCAGCGTGTGCCGATGGTGGTCGAGCCAGGAGCCCGCACCAAGGGCCGGCTTGTGCCGATGGTGTTCGGGGCAAGCGCCCGCACCAGGGCCCAGCGTGTGCCGATGGTGCTGGGGGCAAGCGCCCGCCCCAGGGCCCAGCGTGTGCCGATGGTTATCGGGGCAACCGGCCGCACCAGGGCCCAGGGTCTGCCGATGGTGCTCGAGGCAACCGCCCGCACCAAGGCTCAGCATGTGCCGATTGTGATCGAGGCAACAACCCACACCAGGGCCCAGCTTGTGCCGATGGCGGTCGAGGCAAGTGCCCGTACCGAAGGGCAGCCTATGCCGATGATGGTCGATGCATGTGCCATCACCATGCGTCATCATGTGCCATTGATGGTCGAGGCCTTGGCCGAAGTTCGATTTTGAGCCACGGTGCCCATGCTTGGCTCCAGCATGTGCTGGTGCCGCATTTTTTTCACTCGGGACAGCATCGCCGGAGCATCGCCGGAGTACCGCCGGAGAACCTGACCGGCGGCATTGGGGTTCCGGCGATTGGGAGGGGGGCCGGGGGGGTGTGCGCACATGATGTGCGATGGGTGCTGGTACTTGGCCTTGTGTTGGCCCCCTATCCCTCATCAAACCTCTGAGAATTCACACCCCCTTAAAGAGCATTTGAGATTTTACAGGTTTGCTACCAGTAGCCGTTAAAGTGTCTGAAATGGGGACACTTTTTTCAAACGGTCACAAAATCTTCTCTACTTCGAGTTTTTAGCTGAATTTTTTTGTGCATGCCAACAAAAATAGAAGGATCATGCCTACAAAATTTGGGGCCAAAAATCCTTATAAAAAAATTTTAAAAAATCCCGAACCGCAAAAAGTTTCGAAAATCGTGAAAAATAGAAAACGAGTCATCTTCCAACGAAACTTCACGTGAAGGCTTAGGGGACCATTGTATGAATTTACAAGCCATAAAAATGGCATTGGCACGGCAAAAATTTGAAGATGTGCCTAAACCCACCAGGGCCCAGCGTGTGCCGATGGTGCTCGAGGCAACCGCCCGCACCAGGGCCCAGCGTGTGCCGATGGTGCCCGAGGCAAGCGCCCGCACCAGGGCCCAGCGTGTGCCGATGGTGGTCGAGGCAACCGCCCGCACCAGGGCCGATAGTGTGCCGATGGTGCTCGAGGCAACCTGTCGCACCAGGGCCCAGCGTGTGCCGATGGTGATCGAGGCAACCTGCCGCACCAGGGCCCAGCGTGTGCCGATGGTGGTCGAGGCAAGCGCCCGCACCAGCGCCCAGCGTGTGCCGATGGTGCTCGAGGCAACCGACCGCACCAGGGCCCAGCGTGTGCCGATGGTGGTCGAGGCAACCTGCCGCACCAGGGCCCAGCGTGTGCCGATGGTGCTCGAGGCAACCGACCGCACCAGGGCCGAGCGTGTGCCGATGGTGCTCGAGGCAAGCACCCGCACCAGGGCCCAGCGTGTGCCGATGGTGCTCGAGGCAACCGACCGCACCAGGGCCGAGCGTGTGCCGATGGTGGTCGAGGCAAGCGCCCTCACCAGGGCCCAGCGTGTGCCGATGGTGGTCGAGGCAACCTGCCGCACCAGGGCCCAGCGTGTGCCGATGGTGCTCGAGGCAACCGACCGCACCAGGGCCGAGCGTGTGCCGATGGTGCTCGAGGCAAGCGCCCGCACCAGGGCCCAGCGTGTGCCGATGGTGGTCGAGGCAACCTGCCGCACCAGGGCCCAGCGTGTGCCGATGGTGCTCGAGGCAACCTGCCGCACCAGGGCCCAGCGTGTGCCGATGGTGCTCGAGGCAACCTGCCGCACCAGGGCCCAGCGTGTGCCGATGGTGGTCGAGGCAAGCGCCCGCACCAGGGCCCAGCGTGTGCCGATGGTGGTCGAGGCAACCGCCCGCACCAGGGCCCAGCGTGTGCCGATGGTGGTCGAGGCAACCGCCCGCACCAGGGCCCAGCGTGTGCCGATGGTGGTCGAGGCAACCTGCCGCACCAGGGCCCAGCGTGTGCCGATGGTGCTCGAGGCAACCGACCGCACCAGGGCGGAGCGTGTGCCGATGGTGGTCGAGGCAAGCGCCCGCACCAGGGCCCAGCGTGTGCCGATGGTGGTCGAGGCTGCCGATGGTGGTCGAGGCAACCTGCCGCACCAGGGCCCAACGTGTGCCGATGGTGCTCGAGGCAAGCTGCCGCACCAGGGCCCAGCGTGTGCCGATGGTGCTCGAGGCAACCGCCCGCACCAGGGCCCAGCGTGTGCCGATGGTGATCGAGGCAACCTGCCGCACCAGGGCCCAGCGTGTGCCGATGGTGGTCGAGGGAACCTGCCGCACCAGGGCCCAGCGTGTGCCGATGGTGGTCGAGGCAAGCGCCCGCACCAGGGCCCAGCGTGTGCCGATGGTGGTCGAGGCAACCGACCGCACCAGGGCCCAGCGTGTGCCGATGGTGCTCGAGGCAACCTGCCGCACCAGGGCCCAGCGTGTGCCGATGGTGGTCGAGGCAAGCGCCCCCACCAGGGCCCAGCGTGTGCCGATGGTGGTCGAGGCAACCTGCCGCACCAGGGCCCAGCGTGTGCCGATGGTGCTCGAGGCAACCGACCGCACCAGGGCCGAGCGTGTGCCGATGGTGGTCGAGGCAAGCGCCCGCACCAGGGCCCAGCGTGTGCCGATGGTGGTCGAGGCAACCGCCCGCACCAGGGCCCAGCGTGTGCCGATGGTGGTCGAGGCAACCGCCCGCACCAGGGCCCAGCGTGTGCCGATGGTGCTCGAGGCAACCGACCGCACCAGGGCCCAGCGTGTGCCGATGGTGGTCGAGGCAAGCGCCCGCACCAGGGCCCAGCGTGTGCCGATGGTGCTCGAGGCAACCGACCGCACCAGGGCCGAGCGTGTGCCGATGGTGCTCGAGGCAAGCTGCCGCACCAGGGCCCAGCGTGTGCCGATGGTGGTCGAGGCAACCGCCCGCACCAGGGCCCAGCGTGTGCCGATGGTGATCGAGGCAACCGACCGCACCAGGGCCCAGCGTGTGCCGATGGTGCTCGAGGCAACCTGCCGCACCAGGGCCCAGCGTGTGCCGATGGTGCTCGAGGCAACCGACCGCACCAGGGCCGAGCGTGTGCCGATGGTGGTCGAGGCAAGCGCCCGCACCAGGGCCCAGCGTGTGCCGATGGTGGTCGAGGCAACCGCCCGCACCAGGGCCCAGCGTGTGCCGATGGTGCTCGAGGCAACCGACCGCACCAGGGCCGAGCGTGTGCCGATGGTGGTCGAGGCAAGCGCCCGCACCAGGGCCCAGCGTGTGCCGATGGTGGTCGAGGCAACCGCCCGCACCAGGGCCCAGCGTGTGCCGATGGTGGTCGAGGCAACCGCCCGCACCAGGGCCCAGCGTGTGCCGATGGTGCTCGAGGCAACCGACCGCACCAGGGCCCAGCGTGTGCCGATGGTGGTCGAGGCAAGCGCCCGCACCAGGGCCCAGCGTGTGCCGATGGTGCTCGAGGCAACCGACCGCACCAGGGCCCAGCGTGTGCCGATGGTGGTCGAGGCAAGCGCCCGCACCAGGGCCCAGCGTGTGCCGATGGTGCTCGAGGCAACCGACCTCACCAGGGCCGAGCGTGTGCCGATGGTGCTCGAGGCAAGCTGCCGCACCAGGGCCCAGCGTGTGCCGATGGTGGTCGAGGCAACCGCCCGCACCAGGGCCCAGCGTGTGCCGATGGTGATCGAGGCAACCGACCGCACCAGGGCCCAGCGTGTGCCGATGGTGCTCGAGGCAACCTGCCGCACCAGGGCCCAGCGTGTGCCGATGGTGGTCGAGGCAAGCGCCCGCACCAGGGCCCAGCGTGTGCCGATGGTGGTCGAGGCAACCTGCCGCACCAGGGCCCAGCGTGTGCCGATGGTGGTCGAGGCAACCTGCCGCACCAGGGCCCAGCGTGTGCCGATGGTGGTCGAGGCAAGCGCCCGCACCAGGGCCCAGCGTGTGCCGATGGTGGTCGAGGCAAGCGCCCGCACCAGGGCCCAACGTGTGCCGATGGTGCTGGGGGCAACCGCCCGCACCAGGGCCAAGCGTGTGCCGATGGTGGTCGAGGCAAGCGCCCGCACCAGTGCCCAGCGTGTGCCGATGGTGGTCGAGGCAAGCGCCCCCACCAGGGCCCAGCTTTTGCCGATGGTGATCGAGGCAACCGGCCGCTCCAGGGCCCAGCGTGTGCCGATGGTTATCGGGGCAACCGGCCGCACCAGGGCCCAGGGTCTGCGGATGGTGCTCGAGGCAACCGCCCGCACCAAGGCTCAGCATGTGCCGCTGGTGATCGGGGCAACAACCCACACCAGGGCCCAGCTTGTGCCGATGGCGGTCGAGGCAAGTGCCCGTACCGAAGGGCAGCCTATGCCGATGATGGTCGATGCATGTGCCATCACCATGCGTCATCATGTGCCATTGATGGTCGAGGCCTTGGCCGAAGTTCGATTTTGAGCCACGGTGCCCATGCTTGGCTCCAGCATGTGCTGGTGCCGCATTTTTTTCACTCGGGACAGCATCGCCGGAGCATCGCCGGAGCATCGCCGGAGTACCGCCGGAGAACCTGACCGGCGGCATTGGGGTTCCGGCGATTGGGAGGGGGGCCGGGGGGGTGTGCGCACATGACGTGCGATGGGTGCTGGTGCTTGGCCCTTGTGTTGGCCCCCTATCCCTCATCAAACCTCTGAGAACTCACACCCCCTTAAAGAGCGTTTGAGATTTTACAGGTTTGCTGCCAGTAGCCGTTGAAGTGTCTGAAACGGGGACACTTTTTTCAAACGGTCGCGAAATCTTCTCCGCTTCGAGTTTTTAGCTGAATTTTTTTGTGCATGCCAACAAAAATAGAAGGATCACGTCCACAAAATTTGGGGCCAAAACTCCTTCTAAAAAAATTCTAAAAAATCCCGAACCGCAAAAAGTTTCGAAAATCGTGAAAAATAGAAAACGAGTCATCTTGCAACGAAACTTCACGTGAAGGCTTAGGGGACCATTGTATGAATTTACAAGCCATAAAAATGGCATTGGCACGGCAGAAATTTGAAGATGTGCCTAAACCCACCTACCACCCGATCGATCCCCGGCTTGCGCATCCTGCCTCTCCGGCCGGCTGAGCGCCCGCACGCTCGTTCCGTGGGTTGACTTAGGCATACGGAGCTCATTCCATGTCTAAGCCCCAGTCGGACCGAGGGTCTCGGCAGCTGGACCGGCAGCGGGATCGGCAGCAGCACGCGGGGGGACCGGGCCGATCCCCGGCTTGCGCGTCATGCCCCTCCGGTCGACTGAGCGCCCGCACGCTCGTTTCGTGGGTTGACTTAGGCATACGGAGTTCATTCCCGATCTAAGCATACGGAGCTCATTCTCGATCTAAGATCGGACCGGCAGCGGGATCGGCAGCAGCAAGCGGGGGGACCGGGCCGATCCCCGGCTTGCGCATCATGCCCCTCCGGCCGGCTGAGCGCCCGCACGCTCGTTTCGTGGGTTGACTTAGGCATACGCAGTGCATTCCCGGTCTCGACCGGCCGAGGGCCAGAGGCTATCGACGGCGTTTGGGGCAACAACCGAGGGGGACCAACAGAGGGACCAACAGAGCGTGTGCCGATGGTGCTCGAGGCAACCTGCCGCACCAGGGCCGAGCGTGTGCCGATGGTGGTCGAGGCAAGCGCCCGCACCAGGGCCCAGCGTGTGCCGATGGTGGTCGAGGCAACCTGCCGCACCAGGGCCCAGCGTGTGCCGATGGTGCTCGAGGCAACCGACCGCACCAGGGCCGAGCGTGTGCCGATGGTGCTCGAGGCAAGCGCCCGCACCAGGGCCCAGCGTGTGCCGATGGTGCTCGAGGCAACCGACCGCACCAGGGCCGAGCGTGTGCCGATGGTGGTCGAGGCAAGCGCCCTCACCAGGGCCCAGCGTGTGCCGATGGTGGTCGAGGCAACCTGCCGCACCAGGGCCCAGCGTGTGCCGATGGTGCTCGAGGCAACCGACCGCACCAGGGCCGAGCGTGTGCCGATGGTGCTCGAGGCAAGCGCCCGCACCAGGGCCCAGCGTGTGCCGATGGTGGTCGAGGCAACCTGCCGCACCAGGGCCCAGCGTGTGCCGATGGTGCTCGAGGCAACCTGCCGCACCAGGGCCCAGCGTGTGCCGATGGTGCTCGAGGCAACCTGCCGCACCAGGGCCCAGCGTGTGCCGATGGTGGTCGAGGCAAGCGCCCGCACCAGGGCCCAGCGTGTGCCGATGGTGGTCGAGGCAACCGCCCGCACCAGGGCCCAGCGTGTGCCGATGGTGGTCGAGGCAACCGCCCGCACCAGGGCCCAGCGTGTGCCGATGGTGGTCGAGGCAACCTGCCGCACCAGGGCCCAGCGTGTGCCGATGGTGCTCGAGGCAACCGACCGCACCAGGGCGGAGCGTGTGCCGATGGTGTTCGAGGCAACCGCCCGCACCAGGGCCCAGCGTGTGCCGATGGTGGTCGAGGCAACCGCCAGCACCAGGGCCCAGCGTGTGCCGATGGTGGTCGAGGCAACCGCCCGCACCAGGGCCCAGCGTGTGCCGATGGTGGTCGAGGCAACCGCCCGCACCAAGGCCGAGCGTGTGCCGATGGTGCTCGAGGCAACCTGCCGCACCAGGGCCCAGCGTGTGCCGATGGTGGTCGAGGCAACCGCCCGCACCAGGGCCCAGCGTGTGCCGATGGTGGTCGAGGCAAGCGCCCGCACCAAGGCCGAGCGTGTGCCGATGGTGGTCGAGGCAAGCGCCCGCACCAGGGCCCAGCGTGTGCCGATGGTGGTCGAGGCGAGCGCCCTCACCAAGGCCGAGCGTGTGCCGATGGTGGTCGAGGCAACCGGCCGCACCAAGGGCCGGCGTGTGCCGATGGTGTTCGAGGCAACCGCCCGCACCAGGGCCCAGCGTGTGCCGATGGTGGTCGAGCCAGGAGCCCGCACCAAGGGCCGGCTTGTGCCGATGGTGTTCGGGGCAAGCGCCCGCACCAGGGCCCAGCGTGTGCCGATGGTGCTGGGGGCAAGCGCCCGCCCCAGGGCCCAGCGTGTGCCGATGGTTATCGGGGCAACCGGCCGCACCAGGGCCCAGGGTCTGCCGATGGTGCTCGAGGCAACCGCCCGCACCAAGGCTCAGCATGTGCCGATTGTGATCGAGGCAACAACCCACACCAGGGCCCAGCTTGTGCCGATGGCGGTCGAGGCAAGTGCCCGTACCGAAGGGCAACCTATGCCGATGATGGTCGATGCATGTGCCATCACCATGCGTCATCATGTGCCATTGATGGTCGAGGCCTTGGCCGAAGTTCGATTTTGAGCCACGGTGCCCATGCTTGGCTCCAGCATGTGCTGGTGCCGCATTTTTTTCACTCGGGACAGCATCGCCGGAGCATCGCCGGAGCATCGCCGGAGTACCGCCGGAGAACCTGACCGGCGGCATTGGGGTTCCGGCGATTGGGAGGGGGGCCGGGGGGGTGTGCGCACATGATGTGCGATGGGTGCTGGTACTTGGCCTTGTGTTGGCCCCCTATCCCTCATCAAACCTCTGAGAATTCACGCCCCCTTAAAGAGCATTTGAGATTTTACAGGTTTGCTACCAGTAGCCGTTAAAGTGTCTGAAATGGGGACACTTTTTTCAAACGGTCACAAAATCTTCTCTACTTCGAGTTTTTAGCTGAATTTTTTTGTGCATGCCAACAAAAATAGAAGGATCATGCCTACAAAATTTGGGGCCAAAAATCCTTATAAAAAAATTTTAAAAAATCCCGAACCGCAAAAAGTTTCGAAAATCGTGAAAAATAGAAAACGAGTCATCTTCCAACGAAACTTCACGTGAAGGCTTAGGGGACCATTGTATGAATTTACAAGCCATAAAAATGGCATTGGCACGGCAGAAATTTGAAGATGTGCCTAAACCCACCAGGGCCCAGCGTGTGCCGATGGTGCTCGAGGCAACCGCCCGCACCAGGGCCCAGCGTGTGCCGATGGTGCCCGAGGCAAGCGCCCGCACCAGGGCCCAGCGTGTGCCGATGGTGGTCGAGGCAACCGCCCGCACCAGGGCCGATAGTGTGCCGATGGTGCTCGAGGCAACCTGTCGCACCAGGGCCCAGCGTGTGCCGATGGTGATCGAGGCAACCTGCCGCACCAGGGCCCAGCGTGTGCCGATGGTGGTCGAGGCAAGCGCCCGCACCAGCGCCCAGCGTGTGCCGATGGTGCTCGAGGCAACCGACCGCACCAGGGCCCAGCGTGTGCCGATGGTGCTCGAGGCAACCTGCCGCACCAGGGCCCAGCGTGTGCCGATGGTGCTCGAGGCAACCTGCCGCACCAGGGCCCAGCGTGTGCCGATGGTGGTCGAGGCAAGCGCCGGGCCCAGCGTGTGCCGATGGTGCTCGAGGCAACCTGCCGCACCAGGGCCGAGCGTGTGCCGATGGTGCTCGAGGCAAGCGCCCGCACCAGGGCCCAGCGTGTGCCGATGGTGGTCGAGGCAACCTGCCGCACCAGGGCCCAGCGTGTGCCGATGGTGCTCGAGGCAACCGACCGCACCAGGGCCGAGCGTGTGCCGATGGTGGTCGAGGCAAGCGCCCGCACCAGGGCCCAGCGTGTGCCGATGGTGCTCGAGGCAAGCGCCCGCACCAGGGCCGAGCGTGTGCCGATGGTGCTCGAGGCAACCGACCGCACCAGGGCCCAGCGTGTGCCGATGGTGCTCGAGGCAACCTGCCGCACCAGGGCCCAGCGTGTGCCGATGGTGCTCGAGGCAACCTGCCGCACCAGGGCCCAGCGTGTGCCGATGGTGGTCGAGGCAAGCGCCCGTACCAGGGCCCAGCGTGTGCCGATGGTGGTCGAGGCAACCGCCCGCACCAGGGCCCAGCGTGTGCCGATGGTGCTCGAGGCAACCTGCCGCACCAGGGCCGAGCGTGTGCCGATGGTGCTCGAGGCAAGCGCCCGCACCAGGGCCGATAGTGTGCCGATGGTGGTCGAGGCAACCTGCCGCACCAGGGCCCAGCGTGTGCCGATGGTGATCGAGGCAACCTGCCGCACCAGGGCCCAGCGTGTGCCGATGGTGGTCGAGGCAAGCGCCCGCACCAGCGCCCAGCGTGTGCCGATGGTGCTCGAGGCAACCGACCGCACCAGGGCCCAGCGTGTGCCGATGGTGCTCGAGGCAACCTGCCGCACCAGGGCCCAGCGTGTGCCGATGGTGCTCGAGGCAACCTGCCGCACCAGGGCCCAGCGTGTGCCGATGGTGGTCGAGGCAAGCGCCGGGCCCAGCGTGTGCCGATGGTGCTCGAGGCAACCTGCCGCACCAGGGCCGAGCGTGTGCCGATGGTGCTCGAGGCAAGCGCCCGCACCAGGGCCCAGCGTGTGCCGATGGTGGTCGAGGCAACCTGCCGCACCAGGGCCCAGCGTGTGCCGATGGTGCTCGAGGCAACCGACCGCACCAGGGCCGAGCGTGTGCCGATGGTGGTCGAGGCAAGCGCCCGCACCAGGGCCCAGCGTGTGCCGATGGTGCTCGAGGCAAGCGCCCGCACCAGGGCCGAGCGTGTGCCGATGGTGCTCGAGGCAACCGACCGCACCAGGGCCCAGCGTGTGCCGATGGTGCTCGAGGCAACCTGCCGCACCAGGGCCCAGCGTGTGCCGATGGTGCTCGAGGCAACCTGCCGCACCAGGGCCCAGCGTGTGCCGATGGTGGTCGAGGCAAGCGCCCGCACCAGGGCCCAGCGTGTGCCGATGGTGGTCGAGGCAACCGCCCGCACCAGGGCCCAGCGTGTGCCGATGGTGCTCGAGGCAACCTGCCGCACCAGGGCCGAGCGTGTGCCGATGGTGCTCGAGGCAAGCGCCCGCACCAGGGCCCAGCGTGTGCCGATGGTGGTCGAGGCAACCTGCCGCACCAGGGCCCAGCGTGTGCCGATGGTGCTCGAGGCAACCGACCGCACCAGGGCCCAGCGTGTGCCGATGGTGGTCGAGGCAAGCGCCCGCACCAGCGCCCAGCGTGTGCCGATGGTGCTCGAGGCAACCGACCGCACCAGGGCCCAGCGTGTGCCGATGGTGCTCGAGGCAACCTGCCGCACCAGGGCCCAGCGTGTGCCGATGGTGGTCGAGGCAAGCGCCCGCACCAGGGCCCAGCGTGTGCCGATGGTGGTCGAGGCAACCGCCCGCACCAGGGCCCAGCGTGTGCCGATGGTGCTCGAGGCAACCTGCCGCACCAGGGCCGAGCGTGTGCCGATGGTGCTCGAGGCAAGCGCCCGCACCAGGGCCCAGCGTGTGCCGATGGTGGTCGAGGCAACCTGCCGCACCAGGGCCCAGCGTGTGCCGATGGTGCTCGAGGCAACCGACCGCACCAGGGCCGAGCGTGTGCCGATGGTGGTCGAGGCAAGCGCCCGCACCAGGGCCCAGCGTGTGCCGATGGTGGTCGAGGCAACCGCCCGCACCAGGGCCGATAGTGTGCCGATGGTGCTCGAGGCAACCTGTCGCACCAGGGCCCAGCGTGTGCCGATGGTGATCGAGGCAACCTGCCGCACCAGGGCCCAGCGTGTGCCGATGGTGGTCGAGGCAAGCGCCCGCACCAGCGCCCAGCGTGTGCCGATGGTGCTCGAGGCAACCGACCGCACCAGGGCCCAGCGTGTGCCGATGGTGCTCGAGGCAACCTGCCGCACCAGGGCCCAGCGTGTGCCGATGGTGCTCGAGGCAACCTGCCGCACCAGGGCCCAGCGTGTGCCGATGGTGGTCGAGGCAAGCGCCGGGCCCAGCGTGTGCCGATGGTGCTCGAGGCAACCTGCCGCACCAGGGCCGAGCGTGTGCCGATGGTGCTCGAGGCAAGCGCCCGCACCAGGGCCCAGCGTGTGCCGATGGTGGTCGAGGCAACCTGCCGCACCAGGGCCCAGCGTGTGCCGATGGTGCTCGAGGCAACCGACCGCACCAGGGCCGAGCGTGTGCCGATGGTGGTCGAGGCAAGCGCCCGCACCAGGGCCCAGCGTGTGCCGATGGTGCTCGAGGCAAGCGCCCGCACCAGGGCCGAGCGTGTGCCGATGGTGCTCGAGGCAACCGACCGCACCAGGGCCCAGCGTGTGCCGATGGTGCTCGAGGCAACCTGCCGCACCAGGGCCCAGCGTGTGCCGATGGTGCTCGAGGCAACCTGCCGCACCAGGGCCCAGCGTGTGCCGATGGTGGTCGAGGCAAGCGCCCGCACCAGGGCCCAGCGTGTGCCGATGGTGGTCGAGGCAACCGCCCGCACCAGGGCCCAGCGTGTGCCGATGGTGCTCGAGGCAACCTGCCGCACCAGGGCCGAGCGTGTGCCGATGGTGCTCGAGGCAAGCGCCCGCACCAGGGCCCAGCGTGTGCCGATGGTGGTCGAGGCAACCTGCCGCACCAGGGCCCAGCGTGTGCCGATGGTGCTCGAGGCAACCGACCGCACCAGGGCCCAGCGTGTGCCGATGGTGGTCGAGGCAAGCGCCCGCACCAGCGCCCAGCGTGTGCCGATGGTGCTCGAGGCAACCGACCGCACCAGGGCCCAGCGTGTGCCGATGGTGCTCGAGGCAACCTGCCGCACCAGGGCCCAGCGTGTGCCGATGGTGCTCGAGGCAACCTGCCGCACCAGGGCCCAGCGTGTGCCGATGGTGGTCGAGGCAAGCGCCCGCACCAGGGCCCAGCGTGTGCCGATGGTGGTCGAGGCAACCGCCCGCACCAGGGCCCAGCGTGTGCCGATGGTGCTCGAGGCAACCTGCCGCACCAGGGCCGAGCGTGTGCCGATGGTGCTCGAGGCAAGCGCCCGCACCAGGGCCCAGCGTGTGCCGATGGTGGTCGAGGCAACCTGCCGCACCAGGGCCCAGCGTGTGCCGATGGTGCTCGAGGCAACCGACCGCACCAGGGTCGAGCGTGTGCCGATGGTGGTCGAGGCAAGCGCCCGCACCAGGGCCCAGCGTGTGCCGATGGTGCTCGAGGCAACCGACCGCACCAGGGCCGAGCGTGTGCCGATGGTGGTCGAGGCAAGCGCCCTCACCAGGGCCCAGCGTGTGCCGATGGTGGTCGAGGCAACCTGCCGCACCAGGGCCCAGCGTGTGCCGATGGTGCTCGAGGCAACCGACCGCACCAGGGCCGAGCGTGTGCCGATGGTGCTCGAGGCAAGCGCCCGCACCAGGGCCCAGCGTGTGCCGATGGTGGTCGAGGCAACCTGCCGCACCAGGGCCCAGCGTGTGCCGATGGTGCTCGAGGCAACCTGCCGCACCAGGGCCCAGCGTGTGCCGATGGTGGTCGAGGCAAGCGCCCGCACCAGGGCCCAGCGTGTGCCGATGGTGGTCGAGGCAACCGCCCGCACCAGGGCCCAGCGTGTGCCGATGGTGGTCGAGGCAACCGCCCGCACCAGGGCCCAGCGTGTGCCGATGGTGGTCGAGGCAACCTGCCGCACCAGGGCCCAGCGTGTGCCGATGGTGCTCGAGGCAACCGACCGCACCAGGGCGGAGCGTGTGCCGATGGTGGTCGAGGCAAGCGCCCGCACCAGGGCCCAGCGTGTGCCGATGGTGGTCGAGGCAACCTGCCGCACCAGGGCCCAACGTGTGCCGATGGTGCTCGGGGCAACCGACCGCACCAGGGTCGAGCGTGTGCCGATGGTGCTCGAGGCAAGCTGCCGCACCAGGGCCCAGCGTGTGCCGATGGTGGTCGAGGCAACCGCCCGCACCAGGGCCCAGCGTGTGCCGATGGTGATCGAGGCAACCTGCCGCACCAGGGCCCAGCGTGTGCCGATGGTGGTCGAGGGAACCTGCCGCACCAGGGCCCAGCGTGTGCCGATGGTGGTCGAGGCAAGCGCCCGCACCAGGGCCCAGCGTGTGCCGATGGTGGTCGAGGCAACCGACCGCACCAGGGCCCAGCGTGTGCCGATGGTGGTCGAGGCAACCTGCCGCACCAGGGCCCAGCGTGTGCCGATGGTGGTCGAGGCAAGCGCCCACACCAGGGCCCAGCGTGTGCCGATGGTGGTCGAGGCAACCTGCCGCACCAGGGCCCAGCGTGTGCCGATGGTGCTCGAGGCAACCGACCGCACCAGGGCCGAGCGTGTGAGGCAAGCGCCCGCACCAGGGCCCAGCGTGTGCCGATGGTGCTCGAGGCAACCGACCGCACCAGGGCCGAGCGTGTGCCGATGGTGCTCGAGGCAAGCTGCCGCACCAGGGCCCAGCGTGTGCCGATGGTGGTCGAGGCAACCGCCCGCACCAGGGCCCAGCGTGTGCCGATGGTGATCGAGGCAACCGACCGCACCAGGGCCCAGCGTGTGCCGATGGTGCTCGAGGCAACCTGCCGCACCAGGGCCCAGCGTGTGCCGATGGTGCTCGAGGCAACCTGCCGCACCAGGGCCCAGCGTGTGCCGATGGTGGTCGAGGCAAGCGCCCGCACCAGGGCCCAGCGTGTGCCGATGGTGCTCGAGGCAAGCGCCCGCACCAGGGCCCAGCGTGTGCCGATGGTGGTCGAGGCAACCTGCCGCACCAGGGCCCAGCGTGTGCCGATGGTGGTCGAGGCAAGCGCCGGCACCAGGGCCCAGCGTGTGCCGATGGTGCTCGAGGCAAGCGCCCGCACCAGGGCCCAGCGTGTGCCGATGGTGGTCGAGGCAAGCGCCCGCACCAGGGCCCAACGTGTGCCGATGGTGCTGGGGGCAACCGCCCGCACCAGGGCCCAGCGTGTGCCGATGGTGGTCGAGGCAAGCGCCCGCACCAGTGCCCAGCGTGTGCCGATGGTGGTCGAGGCAAGCGCCCCCACCAGGGCCCAGCTTTTGCCGATGGTGATCGAGGCAACCGGCCGCTCCAGGGCCCAGCGTGTGCCGATGGTTATCGGGGCAACCGGCCGCACCAGGGCCCAGGGTCTGCGGATGGTGCTCGAGGCAACCGCCCGCACCAAGGCTCAGCATGTGCCGCTGGTGATCGAGGCAACAACCCACACCAGGGCCCAGCTTGTGCCGATGGCGGTCGAGGCAAGTGCCCGTACCGAAGGGCAGCCTATGCCGATGATGGTCGATGCATGTGCCATCACCATGCGTCATCATGTGCCATTGATGGTCGAGGCCTTGGCCGAAGTTCGATTTTGAGCCACGGTGCCCATGCTTGGCTCCAGCATGTGCTGGTGCCGCATTTTTTTCACTCGGGACAGCATCGCCGGAGCATCGCCGGAGCATCGCCGGAGTACCGCCGGAGAACCTGACCGGCGGCATTGGGGTTCCGGCGATTGGGAGGGGGGCCGGGGGGGTGTGCGCACATGACGTGCGATGGGTGCTGGTGCTTGGCCCTTGTGTTGGCCCCCTATCCCTCATCAAACCTCTGAGAACTCACACCCCCTTAAAGAGCGTTTGAGATTTTACAGGTTTGCTGCCAGTAGCCGTTGAAGTGTCTGAAACGGGGACACTTTTTTCAAACGGTCGCGAAATCTTCTCCGCTTCGAGTTTTTAGCTGAATTTTTTTGTGCATGCCAACAAAAATAGAAGGATCACGTCCACAAAATTTGGGGCCAAAACTCCTTCTAAAAAAATTCTAAAAAATCCCGAACCGCAAAAAGTTTCGAAAATCGTGAAAAATAGAAAACGAGTCATCTTGCAACGAAACTTCACGTGAAGGCTTAGGGGACCATTGTATGAATTTACAAGCCATAAAAATGGCAT